>NC_056750.1:21087207-21124707 GCF_019279795.1 Protopterus annectens
TTTATTCACATCATAGTATTTTGATGTCATTTGTTGTCTTGCTAGTTCCTTGAGTATTTCAGCATAATTTCTTGATCATAGCAGCATTCTCAGCATGCATCTTGCCATAACAGGTTTGTTAGAAGCATAATTATCTCAGACATATTAAGTGCAAACTTTACAAAATACGCAGATCTCTAGGAATAATGCAGTAAGTAATACATTCCTGTCTTATGTCTTTGACATGTTCAAATACGCTTTCTCTGTCAGGCTTCAGTCCCTGTAATGTTTGCCTATGATCCATTTTTTCAGACTTGTCATTCTTTAAATTTATGCTTATTTGACTTGATGTCAATCCATTAAGCAGCTGTTTAAGTCACTTTTTAAGCTTTTTTTTATGCTGTCCCCATATTAAAAGATCAATGGTTGTACTTGCAAAACCTTCAAATCTTAGATCTGATGCTGTTAATCTTCATTCATTCTTTTTTGACTGTTGGGTCTCAGTTCCATCCTTGGAACCGACTTGGCCGTTGTAACAAGCTCACGCCAGCCAGAAAACTCTCAAGCTAAGGCTACCTATAGCGCCTCTCTTCCCTTCCCCTCAGATCTTGTTTGCCACATAGAGTTTTAGGACCTGTCAGACGTGTTCTCAAGCTAAGTGTTTATTCTTTGGTATATATTTCTTCTTTATAGCTTCTATCTCCTATAAAAACGTTGTCATTAACCTTTCCTTCTTCTTCTTCTTCTTTCTGCTTTTCCCAGTTAGGGGTCGCCACAGCGGATCACCTGTCCACTCATGATTGGCAGTGGAGTTTTACGATGTCGAGTTGCCAGCTCAGCGCCCAACCTTCCACAGAAGGTACACACACACTCATGCCTAGGGCCAATTTAGAGTGTCCAGTCCACCTACAGCATGTCTTTGGGATGTGGGAGGAAACCGGAGCACCCGAAAGAAACCCACACAACCATAGGGAGGGCATGCAGACTCCGCACAGAAGGCATCCAAGCTGAGGATCGAACCAGAGAACCTCTTGCTGTGAGGCGACAACGCTAACCACTGCGCCACCCTGTCATTAACCTTTCCTAAATAGTTTAATTGCTATGTTTGTGTGTGCGAGTGCTATTTTTCCCCATTATTACTGTTTGGTATTTTCTTCTGTACCATCATTGATATAGGCCCCTCCCTTCCCTTTTACCTTTGGTATTCTTTTTCCCTCCTTTACCCTCTCCAGGTTTTTCTCTGTTACTGTTGTTCAGTACTTTTAAAAAAAAAAAATCTTCCTTTGCTGGCCTTTTCCCCTTGTCTTACTATTGGTGTGTGTGTGTGTGTGTGTGTGTGTGTGTGTGTGTGTGTGTGTGTGTGTGTGTGTGTGTGTGTGTGTGTGTGTGTGTGTGTGTGACAGATTGTTTTGGCTTAACCTTATTTTGTTATGGCAGAGAAGCAGAAAGGCACCACTTGCTTTAAGCAATGTCAAGGTTATAGCAGGAAGATGCCCAACTCGGATGGGCATCTTTCCTACTTATATTGTGTGGGGGTGCCACATTTAGAAGTCCATCCACCTTGTGAGCTCTGTAAGGGGTTTTGTGCCCAAGCCTTGCAGAGTGCAGAAACAATTTAATCTTTAAATGGCTGTTAAAATGCCCTTTTTCAGAGGCTTTGTCTGAGGCAGAGACATCATAGTCTTCAAAGAAAGAATCGAAGAAAAGGAGCCACTCTGTTCCAGTGTCTCCTCAAGCCCATGACCTTAAATCTACGAAAGGCCAGGTTTCTGCTTCAGAACTGAAGTCTAAACAACCAAAATTGACTTCAACAACTGTTTCAGCACTGAAAAGCATGACTCCATCCACCATGCTGACGATGACTTTACCAGAATCGACAAAACTTGCCACAGTACCAACCCCTGCATCAGTACCTCTGACCTCTTTGGCACCAACAAACGTTTTACCCACACCGGTTACCTCCCCTGCATCACACACAGTTGGTCAGCTGACCATGGGGCTGAAGGTCGAATCCCTGCCCCGGACTAGGTACTCCCCATCTGTTGACCCCTTTTATGGTCAACAGTTAAGCCCTTTCCAAGAATGTCCAGAATCTCTCTCGGGGATGTCTGTTTGTTTCACCAGGAGCCTTTCAGAGTTTGATGTAGTCAGGTTAGTGGACCAGCTCTTGCCGGCCAGAGGTCTTCAAACCCCTTCTAGGACCTCCCTCCCATCTGAAGCAGAGGTCTACTCTCCAAGGACTCCATCCTATCTTCCTCCTTCAACCTCTCCACAGGTCTTGGAGCCCTCCCCTTCAGTGCCGCTCCTGATATCAACTTCTTTGGTGCTGATGGTGGACCTCACCTTGGCTCTGGAGCCGTCTCTGTGGTCCTTGGCTCATCCGGAGCTCACCCACCCTAAGTACCATGACTTGGCTGTCAGCTCTGTGATCCTTAGTTTGGCACCAATATTTTCCATGGTGCCGTGTATGGTTCCAGGTGCTTTGACAGTTCCATGGCCTCTCGAGGTTCCTGCTCTGGGGGTGGGCTCGTTGGAGTGATATGTGACCCCGGTTCCAAGGTTGTCTTTCTCTGTTCCAAGCTCCCATCCCTCGTCAGGTGGGCCTACCTTCCAGGTTATGGAAAGATATCTTGCCTCAGCAGGCTCGCAGTTGGTGTCATCTCCGTTGGAGTGTCACATCTACTTATCATCTGGCTTGCAGCTGTCACAACCTCCTACATTGTGAGCAGCAAGACACCCTGCAGCAGGGTACAATTTCTTCGGAGTCCTCCTCAGACATATAAGAGGAAGCATCTAGATTCTCAGGAAGAATCTCTCACTGAGGATACAGACTACGATGAAGGGGAATCGTCCCCACGGTCACCACCTGAAGTTGCCTCATTTGGAGACATCCTGGAAATTTTGAAACAGAGGGGTGATTGGAAGTCCACCAACCCTTCCTCCAAGAAATCTATTTTCTTGCAGGCTTTTCATGCCCAACCTTCTACTTCTTGGGTGACCCCACTTGATGATGATTTGGCAAGCTCCATCATGCAGTGTGCTTGGAAGGCCCCTGACACTATAGAGCCAATTCCCCAGAGCCTGGGCAAAATTATTACTGCACCAGAGGACCAGCCCCACTGGTCTAAAGGCTTAACGGTTGATGCTATGGTGGTGGCGGCTGCCACAAAGAAGTAACTTGCAGAGGAGAGTCCGTCCTCCAAACAGGTAGTTTCAGATGATGGACAGATCTGGGAAGCGGGTCTGTGCTTCAGTGACTTTTGCCATATAGTTGTTGAACTTCTTGGCACATTTTACCCGTCTTCATATGAACCTGCTCACTGAGCTCTTAGACACCTTTGCAGGAGCAGTGTCTGAGGTACGTGATAAAGTTGCTTCCCAGCTTGCAACCCTAGAATCAATATCCAACTCATCCATGCGGCTTATTGCTCACACAACCGAAGGGACTGCAGTGTAGTGGGTGCAGGTGTTGCCATTAGGCGTCACGCCTGGATGCACTTGTGTGATTTTGCGGACCCTTTAAGTCTTCAGTTTTTCAGTGCTCCTGTTGATGCTACCCTTGTTGTTTAGCCCCAAAGTCAGAGACACAGCCAGGTGTGAGAAAGATGGAAAGACTCTTTCTGTGCTGGACGTGCATTTTTTGACTCTTCAATGACCGTACTTCAGGAATCAGAGGAGTGGGAAGATGTGGTTCAGGAAGTCACAAGGACCTTTTTGGGACACACATGGTGAGTTTGCCCCTCGGGGCAGAGGGGGGCATTCATCCTGAAGGGGGGGGCCCATGTAACCAGGGTTCCAGGGATTCCTTCTCTGGACAACCCTACCAGCGTTCCACAGCAGTGGCCCGATTGCCTACCTCTGGAGGCAGTCGGGGGAAGATTGTCTCTGCATCACTTAGCTTGGCACTCAGTAACATCAGATTCCTGGGTGCAGAAGATAATTACCAGAGGTTACCATATCCCTTCGATCTCTATCCAAGGCTGCAAAGGCGAATCCCTGATATTCCACCCACTCAGAGGAACATGGCAGCACAAGAAATTCAAAAGCTGCTTCAAAAGAGAGTCATCCAAACAGTCCCACCAGACCAAATAGGATCTGGATTTTACTCAATATTCTTTTTAGTGCCAAAAAAGACAGGAGACTGGAAGCCAATTCTTGATCTCAATGTCTTAAACATGTTTGTTCAACAGACAAAATTCTGGATGGTCATGGTACAGTCTATCCTTCTGTTTCTGAAGAAAGATGATTGGATGTACTTTATAGATCTTCAGGATGCGTATTACCACATAAATATGGACAAACGCTCCAGAAGATAGCTCCACTTCCAGCTGGGAACTAGTCACTTCCAATTTCGTGCACTGTCCTTTGGTTTTACCACAGCCCCCAGTGTGTTCACCAAATGCATGGCAGTGGTTGCAGCTTATTTAAGGCTACAAGGATTCCTTGTGTTTCCCTGTCTGGATGACTGGCTCCTTACTGCCCCCACCAGATATCTACTGCTTCATGCCTTGGACTATGTCCTAGACCTTGCAGATTACCTAGGCATTTCAGTAAACGAGGAAAAGTCAAAGCTGTTGCCCGCTCAAGGAATAGAATTAATTGGAGCAACATTCAACATAAACTCCTGTATGGCTGCCCAACCTCTTCACAGGCTGCAAAGGTTAAGATCACAGCTTCAGGTGATACTCTCTCACGACAAAGTCCCAGTTCACTTAGTCTTACAACTTCTAGGGTCAATGGCAACAATCACTCTAGTTCTGTTGGTAAGGTTCCACATGAGATTGCTCCAGTGGCTTCTGGTGTCACAGCGGTCTCTGTTAACACACCCGATGTCTTACCTACTCCTCTTAACCAATGCAAGCAGGATCTAATATGGTGGATGAAGTCAGGACAGGAATTATGGAGTCAGCCTTTCACCCCTGCTCAGCCTAAGACCGTAGTGACCACGGATGCATCTCTGATGTGGGGGGGGGGGGCATTTTTAGAGAAAGACAGTCCAAAGTACTTGGTCCCCCTCAGAGGCAGATTTGCATATCACTGTCCTAGAACTGAGTGCCGTGCTTCTAGCATTGCAGGCATTTCAATCGACCATCCCTTCATGGACAATTGCTATCCAATCATACAACATGGCAGTGGTCTCATACATCAACAAACAGGGTGGAACTGGCTCTTACCCCTTATGTCAAGAAGCCCTGAGAGTGTGGCAATGACCGATAGCATCCATCCACTTTGTTATAGCAATGCACGTTTCGGGGAATTCCAGTGTGATTGGGGACAAACTGAACAGATGCATTCTCCTGCCTCATGAATGGTCTCTCAATCCCAAAGTAGCGATAAAGATATTTTGTCGCTGGGGTCAGCCTTGCAGTGACCTATTTGCATCTCCCATAAACCACAAATGCAGCAGCTACTTTGCCATGCCCCCCCCCCCCTCAGGGGGAGTCCACAAGAGATGCTCTTCTACACGATTGGCTCCTGGGACTGCTTTATGCCTTTTTCCGATTCCCAGTTTTTGAAGAAGGCATGATGGTTGAGAAGCAGAGTAATCTTCATTGCACCTTATTGGCCTCGACAAGTCTTGTTCTCCTTTCTCTGGCCTCACCTCGTTCTCCGACTGTAGACTCTGGACCCAACTCCAGACCTGTTGTCTCATCCGCAGGGGATGGTCTGTCCAATCTTTTACAGTCTCAAGCTGACTGATTGATACCTCCACTTCCTGTAATTGCCAGACAGGAAAAGCTGTCTTCCCCAGTTCAGAAGATTCTTCTGGCTTCCCATAAACCATTAATCAGAAAACTTTATCTGAGTAAATGGAACAGATTTGCACTGTGGTCTCTTGCAGAGAAACATTGACCCTTTTTCAGTCTCAGTTGATAAGGTTTTAAAATATTTGTCAACTATTTTCCAATCAGGAGCCTTGGCTTCTATTATTAGGGTTCACTTAGCCGCTATTTCCAACTTTCATAATTGTTTTGATGACCTTTCTTTAATATTTCATCGCCTTTGCAAAACCTTCTTGAAAGGTGTCTTGTATCTGAAACCACCCTTTAAAGAACCCATCAAACCTTGGAATTTAACATTAGTTTTGCAGAGTTTAACCCATCAACCCTTTGAACCAGCAGCCACCTGTGAAATCAAATTCTTATCTTGGAAGACCCTTTTTCTGGTAGCTATCACATCAACCAGGAGACTATCAGAATTGCAAGCTTTGTGCGTGAAACATCCATACATTATTTTTCACAAAGAGAGAGAATATCACTTAGAACTAACCCTGTTTCCTTCCTAAGGTTGTATTGGACTCGAATATTAACCAAACCGTAGATCTGCCAGTTTTCTTTCCAAATTTCTCAAACAAGGGAGAATATTGTTTACATTTGTTGGATGTGTACAGACAATTATGCTTTTACTTGAATAGAACAAAATTGTTTAGGAAATTGGACCAATTGTTTTTGTCCTACTGGGCAAACCAGTTTCCAAAGTTACCCTATCAAAATGGTTGAGAGATTGCATCACCTTTGTTTATAGTCAAAACTAACTGAATCTATCAACAAAGGTCAAGGCTCATTCTGCCAGATCAGTTGCCACTTCAGTAGCCTTTCATTCTAGAGCCTGTATTGATGACGTTTGTGCAGTGCCCACTTGGGCTACCCCACATACCTTTATCACTCATTACAAATTGGAAACTGTCTCCAGGGGAATAGCATCCTTTGGCTCTATGATGCTCAGGAATATCTTTCCATAGGGCCTCCCGGGACATAAAGTAGCTAGGGACTCTGTCCCAGCAGTCAAGAATGAATGAAGATTAATAACATCAGATAAAGAAGTTATGTTCTTACCGTAACATTCCATCTTTGTCGTTGATCTTCATTCATTCTTGACATCCCCCTACAACCCCCTCCAAAGTCCTCGTATTGTAGTAGGCCAGTTGCTTAGACAGAGCTTCTACATTTACTTCTATGGACAAACTCGGTTTGAGGGGAAGAGAAGAGAGGCACTATGAGTAGCCTTAGCTCGAGTTTTCTGGCTGGCGCAAGCTTGTTACAATGGCCTAGTCGGTTCCGAGGACGGAAGCGAGACCCAACAGTTAAGAATGAATGAAGATCAACAACACAGATGGAATGTTATGGTAAGAACATACTTCTTTTTTTGTAGTAGTTGAGCAACAGCTTTCTGGAATATGTCTAATGATGATGTGTCTCAGACCAAAGCCTAAGGAATCTGTACCTTCATAGCAGAATTTTAAATGCATAATTTGGAGTTTTCTTCATCTATTGTTATCTGCTAGAATCCCTGGATTGCCTTTAGCATTAAAGGAGTATGCACTTTTCTTGAACAAGCATTGGATAATGTCTTTTTTAACTACTTTTTATTCAGGTAATATGGGCAAGTACAAAGGGAAATCTTGTTCTGCTTTACAAGGGTAATCTTATTGGTTACACAGTCTGTTAGCTCTAGATCCTCCCTAATAACATACACGCTTTCTACTTGCCTAATTTCTTGTTCATCTCTTCTCCAGAGAGCTAGTTTTGTTTTTCTTGTAAAATGTTAGCATGGCATTTGGATGCATTTTTCATGTGATGTTCCTTCGACAAGATTTTTAAACATGTAAATAAATCAGTGTGCTTTAAAGATTTACCTGAATGTGCACAGAAGCAATTGAAGCATCTGATATCCTTCCATATCATTATTGCAGTATTCTTAACCAAAGGGATTACCTGCCAAGGATAGCCCAATGTCCAGCCAGTATAGCAAGGCCTTATGATTTTATATATGTTGTACGTTACACATGTGCTTTCTGCTCAAGGCATAGACATACAAATCTTGGAGCTTCTTTGCTGTCAGTCCAAACGCTGTCATTGATCATCAGTCAGAATGCTCCTTGTTCTATGCCGGTTACGGAGTCGTGTTTCAGATAACCCATTGGGGTTTCTTCTCATCTTTTTTGTGAGGTTTCATGTTTTCCAGAAAGGGAAAATGTTAGTGTGGGAGGCAGATTCCCCATAAGGATCATCACAAGCATTGTCTCTTCTGTTTGGATGCTTCTCACAACCAAACACAGTGTTCTGTCTGCCAAGCGTTTGTCCCCAAGACCCTAGGTAGTTATCTGTCTCCTTGTCCATTTACACTGAACACCCACATCTTAAGTTGTTGGCGCATGGTGCTAGGGCAAAATCTTCCTATCCTGAAGGTCAGCCACCTGACAAGAAAAAGGCCAGGAAACTCAGGTTTGATTTGGCTGCTGTCCCACCTCTCCCAGACATCTCTCTCAAGGCTGGTGAAAGCCCAGAGGATTGTCCAGTTGTGTTGGATTCCTCTGCCTTGACCCTATTGGAGGCCAGCATGGTTCTGACTTTTAGCACGTCCTTGGAGGCTGTGCAAATGTCCACTTTGAATGTTGATGGGGAACCTCAGCTGATTATTTCAGAGGGACCAAGGAAGATACCGCAGATACTTGGTTAGGAGGAGAGTCTACTGTGTTGGTTGAGTGTTGGGAGGAGATTCTACTGTGTTGGCTGAGTGTAGGCAAGGGTCTGATCTTTCTAGGGTGTTTAGGGCAGACATCACTCAAAAGAAAAAACAAGCACGTTTCCCCTGCTGCTAATGATCCTCATTGTGAATGGCAGTAATGTGAAATTGTTCAATCTCGCCGTTTGTTCTTACACACGGGTTCGGAGCTGATCCTCAGCTCAGAGTCGGCTGCATCTTCGAGAAAGCTCGAGGCACAGTAATATCCCATGATCCTCCGGTGCTAACCCTCAGATCTAGTTTGCCGCTAGCAGCAGATCACATCGAGAGGCTCGGGCCAGTACACCTTTTACTGTTTTTTCTGGTTAAAGATAGATATTTTTTTTTATATATATTCTTATAACTTTATCTTAATAATTGATAGCTTCATATATGTAGTAGTAGTGTGAACTAGTTTAGGTAGTTTGTTACCTTTAAAATTATTAGTAAGGGCCTTAGGCCATTTTTTTGTCTGTAAGAACTTACAGTATTTAAATAGAAAGTTAACTTTTTTCTTTTAAAAATATATATACATATATCTCAGTGTGCTGTGGTGTGGTTTTTGTATATTTATACTTATATCTTTGATATTGTAGTTAAAAATTTTTCTATATAGTGCTGTCTTTTTTTTTTTTTTCTAGTACAATGTCAGAAAAGACTAAGAGTGGATTTAAAAGGTGTCAGTGTGGACAGAAGATGTCCATTACTGACAACCATTCTTCCTGCGTCTACTGTCTTGGCCCTCTCCACTTGCAGGAAGACTGTTCCATCTGTCATTCCTTTAGTGGGAGGGTCACGCTGGAAAGACGCAGGAAGTTGGTGGACAGAGGTTTAATTAAACCTGAGTTTCAAGAGGCCCTGGACAAGGCTGAACAGGTTTCGAAGTCTTCAAGAGTGTCGGAGCCCAAGTCATCGGCTCCAAGCACCTCTTTTCAAATTCGGACACCGGCTCCTATGACTTCGGTGCCGGGTGTCAAGACCTTTTCTCTGCACGAGGCTCAGATCTTGGAGCCGGTATCAGAGGTACCACCATCTACTATCCTTCGCTCGGTGACGGCTTCGATCCCTTCGACCCGTTCTTCGAGGCCACTTTCCGACTCCGATGTGGACCGAGTGGTACAGAAGCTTATGGAGAACTCGGCTTTGTCAAAATTACTCGAGGTTTCGTCCCAGTTGGTTTCGAAACTCGAAGCTATTCCAATTCCCTCTACACTTCCTCCTCCGAGACCCATCGAGTCATCGGTGTTAGGAGTCGAAGAACCGATGATTGTAGAGCCCTCGGTGTCGAAGCCTCCAGTAGTGCTATCGGCTCCGTTGACCTCGACTCCTTCGGAACCAGCCGGAGAGTCTCGGAGCCGAGCATCTTTCCTGGGTTCCGGGGGGGATAGTCGAACTGAGATTTCGGTTCTGACTCTTCCTCTCGGTGCCTCGGCTCAGATCAGTTTGGATCCGTCCTCGGTGTCGGAGCCCGTGGTTCCGATTCTGGAGAAACGACCTCCTTCGGATCGGGTCGGATCTTCGGGTCGGGGCACCGGTGCCTTTGACATCATGAGGAAGGTCTTGTCGGATCAGACACTTACTTCATCGGCTTCTTTATCTCCTTCCCCAAAAGGTCCGTGTTCTGCTTCTGTGCCTTCGGTACCTACCAAGCGTCGAGACCCAATGCCTCAGAAGTCCCCACAGGGAGACTCTGGTTCCTCAGATGCATCCCCAGAAGCTCCCACTGAGGATGTTCCGAGGAAACGTCTGTGCAAGAGGAGGCACATAGATTCCCCACAGGAATCTCTTACATCTGATACTGATTTAGATGAAACAGAAGGGTCCCCACGGTCCACCTCTGAGGATGTCTCTTTTGCAGACATTTTAGAAATCCTGAAGCAAAGAGGGGACTGGCAAACCCTTACCCCTTCTGCGGATGAATCGGTTTTACTGAAGGCATTTGGAACTCAACCTTCTACCTCCTGGGTGACTCCTCCCTTTGACGATCTCATGGATCTAGTAGCTCGGAGGGCTTGGGAAACACCTGATACAGTGGAACCAGTCCCGCGTAAACCCAACAAATACATGACAGCTCCCCAAGATAAAGCCTATCTTACAAAAGGAGTTCCCGTAGACACTATGGTGGTGGCGGCCACTAAGAAAGAGATGTCTGAATCATCTTCCTCTGTCCATCCTCCTAACAAGGATTCTAGGACAATGGACAGATACGGGAAGCGCATATTTAGTTCGGCGACTTTTTCCATCCGATCGCTCAACTACCTTACGCATTTTACGCGTTTACAAAGAGATCTCATTAAGGAATTAGGAGATACTCTTCAGGGACACACAGATGCTGCTGTCGCCAAGAAAGTGACAGCGCAAATTAACACCCTAAATTCCATAGTCAACTCGTCCATGAGGCTCATTTCATACGCAGCCGAAGGATCGAGTAGAGCAGCAGCTTCAGTGATTGCACTGAGAAGACAATCCTGGTTGTGCTTATGCTCCTTTGCGGAAGCCTTTAAGTCTTCCTTTGCCAATGCCCCCTTTGATGGTGCCTCCCTGTTTGGGCCCAAAGTAAAGGAGACTCTCACGAGGTGTGAGCAAGAAGGGAAGACCCTGTCTGCCGTAGGGGTCAGTTTTTCCGTTCCATCTAGACCCTACCCTAAAGTGCAACGAGGAGGAAAGATGTGGTTCCGAAAGACTCAGGGATCTTTTCAACATACCCAAAGTGACGCCCCCTCCAGAGGCAGAGGAGGGGGAAGAAATGGAAGACGCCGCCCAGCCGGCAGAGGGGGTTCGCAAAATCAGGGTGACAGAGAGACCTTCTCTGGAAAACCCTTCCAGCACTCCTGAGTGCAGGCCCGGCTGTCCTACTCTGGAGGCAGTTGGGGTCGCTGGCTTTATACCCAGAGGCCTGGCTAAATCTTACATCAGATTACTGGGTAAAAAGCATAGTTACCAGAGGCTACAACATTCCCTTCATAAAAATACCACCAAACTCCAAAAAACTCCCAGATGTTCCACCCAGTCTGCGAGACCAAGCAACCATAGAGATAAGAAGGTTGCTCGAAAACAGAGTCATCCAACCAGTCCCAGCGGACCAAATAGGATCCAGAACTTACTCAAGGTTCTTTTTAGCTCCAAAGAAAACAGGGGACTGGAGGCCAATTTTAGACCTCAGCAAGTTAAATATCTTTGTAAAAAAGGAAAAGTTCCGGATGGTCACGCTTCAGTCAATCCTCCCTTTTCTGCAAAAGGGCGACTGGATGTGCTCTATAGGTCTCAAAGACGCATACTACCATATCAAAATGGCCAGGGCGTCCAGAGATCATTTGCGCTTCCGGCTGGGAGCCAGTCATTTCCAGTTTCGCGCTCTTCCCTTTGGTCTCACCTCAGCCCCCAGGGTGTTCACCAAATGTATGGCAGTAGTAGCGTCTCACTTGAGACGAAAGGGATTCCGGGTGTTTCCTTATCTAGATGACTGGCTCCTTTCCGCCACCACCAAGTGTCATCTTCTACAAGCCAGGGACTACGCCATCAATCTTTGCTCTTCACTAGGCATAACGGTGAATTTTGGAAAATCTGTCTTATCGCCGTCACAGCGTATCTTATTTATAGGAGCACAGCTAGACACTTCCCTGGCTCAAGTTACTCTTCCCCCCATCAAGAGTGTCAGACCTCAGGCACCAAATTTCGCTCCATCTTCACAACAACATAGTCTCTGCACGACAAGTATTAAGAGTGCTAGGCTTGATGGCAGCATCCCTTCTTGTAGTTCCTTTAGGCAGAATGCACATGAGGATCCTTCAATGGATGCTATTCGCCCAATGGTCGTATCTACAACTTCCACTGTCTCATGAGATCTTGATCACGAATTATTGCAAGAAGGATCTCTTGTGGTGGATACACAGTCAAGAGCTAACAATAGGACGACCCTTTGTATTACCCATTCCGGTAGCAACTCTAACCACGGACGCTTCCCTGATAGAGTGGGGGGGATTCTTTCAGGGACAAACAGTCCAAGGTCAATGGTCCAACATGGAGTACAATCTGCACATCAATGTTCTAGAGATGAGGGCAGTGTTTCTAGCGTTGCAACACTTTCACAAGTCCTTACCTCGGGGAACAGTGACAGTTCAGACAGACAACATGTCAGTGGTCTGGTACATAAACAAGCAAGGGGGAACCAGATCTTACCCGTTATGCAGAGAGGCCCTCAGAATTTGGCAATGGGCAAAGTCCACTGGACGCTTTCTGATAGCAACGCACATCCCGGGGATTTCCAACGTAATCGCGGACAGGTTGAGCAGAGCCATCCTGTTTCCTCACGAGTGGTCCCTCAAACGTCAAGTCACGGAAGAGATCTTCCGCAGATGGGGCCAGCCTTGCTGCAACCTGTTTGCATCCCCTTTGAATGCCAAATGCAGAAGCTATTTTGCCCTGTTACCCCCCCCCCCAGGGGGTGTCCCCAGGGACGCACTGGTATACGATTGGCCCCCGGGTCTCCTTTATGCTTTTCCTCCTGTTTCATTAATTCCCAGGTTTTTGCAGAAAGCCAAATGTCTGGACAGGACCATAATACTGATAGCCCCATTCTGGTCTCAACAAATCTGGTTTCCCTTCCTTCAATTCCATCAAGTGGAGGAACCATGGATTCTGGACCCGGAGCCAGATCTGTTGACACACTCGTCGGGAGTTCCTCACACCTTCCTCAAGTCCCTCAAACTGACAGCTTGGCTGCTCCGCTTCCCATCTTAGCCAGGTCAGAGTTACTATCTCCTGCAGTACAACAAATTATTGTATCTTCTCACAAACCATCTACAAGAAAATTGTACATCAGCAAATGGAACTGTTTTGTGCACTGGGCCTCCAAACAAGGTATAGATCCATTTGGGGCCCCAGTACACAAGATACTAGATTTCCTTTCCTCACTTTTTCAAGAAGGAGCATCAACATCCACTATAAGTGTTCAACTGGCCGCTATATCCAATTTTCATACTGGCAGTAAGGATGGTTCTCTTATGTCTCACGGGCTTTGTAAAGCCTTCTTGAAAGGTACTTTTCATCTCCGTCCCCCTTTTCGTAATCCAATAGTACCTTGGAATCTTAATCTCATGCTGTCACAACTCATGTTGCCCCCTTTTAAACCAGCAACCACAACTCCGTTAAAATTGCTTTCATGGAAAACACTTTTCCTGGTTGCCATCACTTCAGCCAGAAGAGTTTCAGAGTTACAGGCTCTATCTATCCGACCCCCGTACATGATTTTTCATCCGGATAGAGTAACCTTGCGCACCAATCCATCCTTTCTTCCGAAGGTTTGTTCAATTCAGAACATCAATCAATCTATTGAACTGCCTACCTTCTTTAAAAATCATTCCAATAAGCTGGAATACACATTGCACAAGCTGGACATTCACAGACAACTAAGATTTTACTTACATAGGACAAAAGAATACAGAAAGTCGGATCAACTATTTGTCTCATATGCTGACCAAAGAAAAGGACAGGCAGTAACGAAGGTTACCTTATCCAAATGGCTCTCAGATTGCATAAATTTCGTATATGCTGAATCCAAACAACAACTTCCTTTCAAACCCAGAGCTCATTCTACAAGGGCGATTGCTACCTCTTCAGCCCATACCGCTCGTTTGCCTTTAGATACCATTTGTGCAGCGGCAACTTGGGCAAAACCACATACCTTTATCGCCCACTACAAGCTAGACAAGAGCTCCAGGGACAGCGCGACGTTTGGTTCCACTGTACTCAGGAATGTTCTCCCTTGAGCCACCCGGGAAAAAGGAGCTAGGGACGCTACCCGTGTGTAAGAACAAACGACGAGATTGAACAATTTCACATTAAGAAGTTATGTCTTACCATAACGATCCATGTGAATTGTTCATCTCGCCTTTGTTCTTACATTCCCCCCCTCCATCCCCCGTCCTACGGTCTGGGAGAACGGTTTTCGATTAGATTCCTTTTCAGCCTTTTCTAGGTATGGTTGACATGTTGTTATCATCAGTAATGGCATCTTTTATCCTCTACCTGGCAGTAGGGTTTCTGACAATTTGTAGTATTTGTTCATAAGTGTTTTAGACACATTTCTAAGAGTGATTCTTCTAGTATAGCAAACTAGATCTGAGGGTTAGCACTGGAGGATCATGGGATATTACTGTGCCTCGAGCTTTCTTGAAGATGCGAGCTAGTGATGCGGCCGACTCGAAGCCGAGGATCGGCTCCGAACCCGTGTGTAAGAACAAAGGCGAGATGAACAATTCACATGGATCGTTATGGTAAGACATAACTTCTTATTTTACACTGGGGTTATTTAATGCATTGATGACCTTAAAGCCTCCCAATTAGTTTCTGTGCCTGCACCCCCTTGGTCATCTACCCCACTTGAGGCCCATGGAGAGGGACTCCTCTGAAGAGGATTTGGATTGTGGGGAAGAGTCTTTGGCAGATTCCTCTCCGATACCTTCTCCCATGGATTATGACTGTGAGGAGGAGGGTTCTGTTAGCCCAGGTTCTCCCTTGGAAGAACTCTTCTTGGGGATACTATTCTCCTTTGGTAGAATATTTTAAATTCGACTGTTGTCAGGTTTCTGACATTCAAAAGAGGTATTATAAGCTCCTCCAAATGGAGTCCCCACAGCAGCCTCTGTGGCCCCAGATTCTCAACATCCAGCCCCTAACAAACTAGATAGAGTTTACAAGGTGCCTGATGTGTGTACGTTCCTCTACAAATGTCTTTCTGTGTAGTGTCTGTGCCTTCTAACAAACCCTCTAAACTTGTGCCCTGTGCTAAACTATTTCCTTCATACAAGGACAGTAGAGCTATGGAATGTATAGGCGAAAAGGTGTATACTGCTGCCACCTTGGGCTTTCGGGCTATTAATTACCAGACCTGTATGACTTGGTATGTTTTAGTTCTCCTTTCTCAGGCTTCCCACTCTATCTCCGACCACCCTGATTCTGAAGGGAATTATCCATCTGAATATGCCTTTGTTCACAGAGAGCCTTGCCCTCCTCCCAAAGGTAAGAAGAGTTCTAGGTGGGTTCTTCCTGCTAAGTCTACTCAGACTTCTGCTTCTCAGAAACCTCCTTTTCCAAACAAACCAGGTTCTATCTGACTGTTTACTTCCCCTTTTCTTGAGACAGGTTCCCTTATCCCTTCAATTTTCCCTGCCCTTTCCCCATTGGTTAAGGGGCATTCAAGACTCTTTGTTTCTGTCCATCATCTGTCAGGGATACTTTGTGGTATGGAAATCCCTTCTTCCTTTTCTAGACATCACTTAACCTCCTCAGGAACAGCTTCCTTTCTTCCTAGAACTGCTTCAGGGCCTTTTGGCACAAGGCACCATTCAAGCTGTGCCCTCTCTTCAGGAGTAGAGGGGTTTTATTCCAGAATGTTCCTGGTTCCCAAGAAGGAAGTCACTTGGAGACCCATTCTGGACCTTTCTCAGTTCAACACCTTTCTAAAGGTCCCTTCCTTTTGGATGTTATCCCTTTAGACCTTGTTTCCTCTTCTTCCCCAGGCTTTCTTGGTTTCCTTGGATCTCAAGGGTGCTTAACTTCACATCCCAATTCATCCCCTTTTCAGTCTCTGTGTCTTCCTTGCATTTTCAGTTCTCTGCTTTGCCCTTTGGCCTTTCTACAGCCCCAAGGGCATTCACCAAACACTCCTCTCCTGTGTTTGTCTTTTGCAGGATGAGAGGAGTTCAGATCTTTCCATATCTGGATGATCTGCTCATTCAGGCATCCTCCTCTGAGATCTTGCTTAAGCATCTCCATATACTATTTGCCTCTAACAAAGCCTGGGATTTACAATAACCTTCCAGAAATCAGACATGGTTCCTTCTCAGGCTCCCATGTTTCTCGGGTACAGGCTGCAGACCATTCCTATGCTGGCTTCCCTGCCTCCTCCCAAAGCGCTTTTTCTATTCACCTTTTTTCAATCCCTTCTTCCTCTGGTGTCAGTTACAGCCAGGAATTTCTCAGTGTGCTAGGATTCATGACCTTCACCATTCCTAGGCTACCTCTAGCCAGAATTCACATGGGAAACTACAGTAGTTCCTAAAGTCAGTATGGCTTCAACACTGTCATCCACTAGATTTTCTAGTCCCTCTTCTTCTATGTCTCAAATTCGAGCTTCAGTGATGATTCATCAGCTGTATCTTAACCCAGGACTTCCTTTTCAGCCCCAGTCCCCTCTCAAGAACTTTTCTTGGATGCCTCAGACACTGGTTAGGGAGCCTTTTTTGGTTCCCTCAAGGTCCATGATCTCTGATCTCCTCATCAGAGGTCAGACCACATCAACATCAAGGAGATGAGACTTTTTTTTTTTTTTTTCCCTCCAGACTTCATTCCCTATTTCTTCCAAGGTCACTCAAAATCTTCACAGACAATAGGTATATCGACAAGCAAGGCGGGGGGGGGGGGTACAGTCCTACCTTCTTTGCAGGCTTGTTCTTCAAGTTTGTGATCTAGCTGTACAGTATCAAGTCACTCTTCAGGCTGTATACATTCCTTCAGACCAAAATATAGTGTCAGACTCCTTTGAGCAGGTCCAGCACACAGTCTCATAAATGGATGCTTCACAGAGATGTGTCTCTGGACATTGTCCATTGGTAGGGTACTCTTCAAGTAGATCTTTTTTCCTCCCGTTTGAGCAGACAACTTCCTCTTTTTTGCACCAAAGCCCCAAGTTCTGTGGCTTGTAAGATGGGTGCCTATTTTTTTTTGTGTGCAAGGGGATGTTTCTGTATGCCTTCCCTCCCCTTCCTCTGATCATAATAGATTAGTAGGCTATTGACCCAGAGATCATTTCAAGCTTAGCTATTTCATCCCAATGTAATACCATAGAAACATTAGTTGATACCCAAGATTGTATTTAGTAATGACTACCCATGTCCAGGAGGGTTGTGGGAGCTATTCCTGGTAAGAATTTATGGTGCCCTATCCACTCGTCCAGGTTCCTTTTGAACAGTGTCATAGAGGTGCTGTGTTACACATGAATAGGTAGCCTATTCCAAAGACATGGCATTCGCTGGGAGATAAACCTGACTCTCCAACATGTCCTATTTAAGTCACAGGCCATATTTAGGTCACTGGAACGGGTGGCCCTAGTGCCGTTTGATTTATGGATATGCAGCAAGTTCATTAGTTTTGGGTCTGAGATTGGTCTGTAAGTCAGGCATAAGTCTCCCTTAGAAGTCTGTACGATACAGAGTAAAGTAACAGGGTCTTTAGTCTGTCTTTGTACAGCACATGGTGGAATCCCTTGATGATCTTTGTTAGAAACCTCTGGGGTCACTTCAGTTGCTGCGGGTGCTTTGTACTATACATGCCAAACGGGGCGTTATACTCAATTATGGGTCAGATTAGTGCCAAGTATAGAGGGGTTATAACCTGTTTTTCTGTCGAGGTGATGCTTTTACTAATCAAGTGTGCTACATAGAAAGACTTCCTTATTACAGTAGACACATGGTGGTCAAAGTTAAGGTCGAGGTCAACTTGTGAACCCAAGTCCCATACCACTTTGTGGGCAGTTAGGTTATTGTTGTTGATTTGATAGTGTGAAGGGACATTCATTGTGCTGAAGGGAATGATGATGGATTTATTTGCATTTAGTTTGAGACTGTGTCTAAGACACCAGTCATTGGTCTGCATAAGACCCTTCTGGAGTATACTGACATTATTTAGGGATTCAGTAATTGCACCCAGTTTGCAGTTGTCTGCAGACTTGGTCAGCCACAACCCCTTAGTTTTGACCTGAACTTCTGAGCAGTATACACCAAACAGTAGGTGGACGAGCACTGACCCCTTTTGGCACCCTGCTGATAACAGGTCTGCTGGTTAATGTGGAATGGCCCACTTTGATAGTGTATGTCTGGTTTGTGAGCCAGTTAGCAACCCATCTTACAATGAAGGGGCTGACATTCAGTTTGCTAAGTGTATTGGAAATGCCAGAGTGTGGGATTGTGTCAAAAGCCTTTGCTAAGTCAAGGTATGCTGTGTGCACAGATTTGCCCTCATCAATGGCCCTGGTGACATTTTTGAAAAAATCCATAAGATTTAACAGGCAGGATCTGCCTGTGATGAAGCCAAATTGGGTAGGATCCAGGGTTTGGAGGTCACCTATGTCTTTATTTATGAGGTCTGTAATGATGTATTCCATGGCCTTACAGATGAGGCTGGTCAGGCTTATGGGTCTGTAATTCCCCAGGTCTGTTGCCAGGCCACCTTTGTGGAGGGAAATAACTACTGTTGTTCTCCATTCTGCAGGAACAAAGCCTGTGGTTAGACTATGATTGAAAAGGGTACATAATGGTGATACTTGTTCATGTTTTAGCCTGTTTAGAAGACAGCTTGGGATGCCTTCTGGTCTCATACAGGCTGTGTTTTTTGTCTTGGACAAGGCTTTGATGACCTGTTCTTCAGATATGTGTGTGGGAGGGGGGTTGGGGCAAGGTTTGTGATAGATTTGGAGTGGGTAGAGGGGTGAAATTTTCGCCAAACATTTGCTAGCAGGTTTGCTATTTCTGTGGGGTCAGTGTATGTGATACCATTGGTCACTAGTTCTGCACATACTTGGGTCCTACCTTTTAGGCTACGTATGTAGCCGTAAAAGGCTTTATGGTTATCCTTGGCTGTGCTAGCTGAGTTTTTCTCAAAGATCCCCTTAGAGGATTTGGCAAGTTGTCGTTTTGCCTGTTGAGGCTTAGGAGGGTGCTTTTCCATTGTTGGGATCTCACCTCTGTTTTCATGGACAGCAACATTTTGCATTTATTGTAAAGTTTGTTGATTCTAGATGTCCACTGTAATGGCTTGTTTTTACTTGGGGATCTGGCTTTGATTCTTTCTAGTACAGCTGAGTCTATACACTTATGCAAGTGATTGCACAGGGCTTTAGTGTAATCTTCATTGTAATCACCACTTCCAAGTGGGGGTGGGGCTTGGATTGCATTTGTACCTTCACCTAGGAGGGTATAGTTTGCCTTGGTGAAGTTGTTTAGTCTGATTTCCCCCTTTGTGAGTTCTGGTGTTAGTGTCTGTCTGAAGTTGACTAATTTGTGGTCACATTTAACTAATGAGGGCCCAACAGTTACAGTAGTGCATCCCTTTGACATGTTAATGAGGACCAGATCTAGTATGTTTGTTTCTCTTGTTGGGGTATGAGTAATTTGTTCCAGGGCATTTGAGTTAAAGTCAAGGCACTTTTGCGCTAGCTAAAACATTTGGGTTTTTAGTGTTGTGCCTTACAGGCTTGGTAGGTGCGACACTGTTGCTGTGTGTTATGGGTGCTATGGGAACTGTGTTAGTTTAGCAGTCTTGTGTTTTGGAGGTCTCTGGTGTCTCAGTAGCATTTTTGGGAGAACCTCCACGTATGTTAATGTTTATGTTGGATGTGTACTGTGTGTATGAGTAGTGGTAATATGTGCATGTGTAGTGGTCGGTGGGTTGACAGCCTCTTTTGTTTTACTGTTTTGAGTGCGAGAGAACATGGATTCAAGATTCTTGGTGTAGATGCATCTCTCACACTCTGTACTAGAGTGAGTTATTAGTAGAGGGTTGTTGGTGTACATAAGACAATTGCTACACTGCCTTAAGAGACCCAAGTCAACAGTGCTGGGTTGAAGACTGGGGGGGGACTTTTCAGGGTTGATCAAGGAGGAGCTCAGTGGATGGATATTTCTGAATTTTTCTTTTTGGTAATTTAATAGTTTTTAGCTCACTAGTAGTATTTCTGTGACTGGGAAAGTAGTAAGGGTGAGGGCTACACTAATGTGTTACAGCTGTAACTAAAGGAAAAACTGTTGGATTAATCTTTTTGGCTATGGTGCACAACTGTGCGGCAGTGCACCATGCTGCGTGACGCGCAAACAAGCTCAAATGCAGGACTTAAATACCAGAAGCTAAACACTTAAAAAAAAAAAAAAAAAAACTTTAAAAAGGTTCAAAAGGACCAGTGAGGATGCTTATTCCAAGCCCTGGACCAACCACTCTTCACCAGACAGGTTCCAGTCAGCACAGTCCTCTCAGTAGAGTGCAGAAAGGACCTTTCCAATTCAAGATGGCCTGGAAAACATGCTCAGAACAAACAGCCATTACAAACAGACCCAGATGCAGCAAACCTGTATCTGGACTATGCTACACTAGAGAATGTTTAATACAACAGAAAAATAGCAATGATTTTGAGGGTCCTGCTCAGAAATGAGCAGGACCCCAAAATCTTGTTGTTGTTTTCAATTCAAGGACCATTTGCCATAGAGCTGAATTTGTAGTTAGGCATTTCCAAAGTAGCTCCTTGCATTGTGAAATGGCATCCGTCGGTCAGCAGTCTGTGGATATTCCCAAAAAACGAAAAGATAAAGAAAAGGACAAGACCACACAACCTTAAGCCTTCAAACCCAGAAGCAAGTCGTCAGTTCTCAGGAATTCAGTGAGGTGCATTCGCAGTCCCTGATGCCCAACTAGTTTCCTTTACAGGCATCTACCGATACCCTTTCGGAGTCTGGTATGCTGCCGGGAAATGCTTCATCATTCGATCCCTCAGTTCTCTCCACTTCAGTTGGGTCCGAAACTGATACACAGGCACCGGCTTCCGAGGAGGTTCTTCACACAACCACTTCAAATCAAAAACCGAAGTCTTCGCCTCCGGCTACCGCATCCCAACGATGATTTACTAAGGTCTAAAAGCAAGACCACCCCAAAGAAAACCATCTCTAGTCGCCATCTTACTCCTCTTCCATTGCCTCAGACACGGTTACTGAAAATGAGAGTGGACCTCATCACTTTCATATGGGGTAAGCCATACTACTACTTCTTCTAAAAGAAAAAGGGATACTTCCCCTGAAGTTCGCACAGAACCGGATTCTGAAATTTCAGACTACCTTGATTTAGAACAGCCTCTCACCCGCTTTGAGGATTCTGATGCAGAGGAAATCCATTCCTTCTGCCCCCCCCCAGGATCTTTCATTTGAGGAAACCCTGCACACTCTCAGAGAGTATTTCCACTGGGAAGCCCAAGATTATCCTCAGTCTTAAGAAAAGACCTAAGAGAGTTTCTAGATCTTCCTCAGCACAGACCCTTGGCCATCCCTCCTATTCTGGACGTGGTGGATGATGTTTCCAATGAATCTATCCTCACCCCCTGATGCCCTAACCCCTGCTCCTAGAAAACCTGACAGGAACTACAGGGTGCCTGATTCACATAAGTACTTGTTTAAAAACCCTGCTGCAGACTCAGAGGTCATAACACGGGGGCTCAAAGTGGCCAAGGCTAGCTCATCTAAAAACCCAATTCCCTCTGGGACTCAAGAGCTCTGGACAGATGGGGTGAGAAAGTGTACACCTCCACAACCTTAGCTATTAGAGCTCTTAACTGCCAGTTCCATATGCTAAAATATCAACAGCACACCTTGGAACTTCTGAAACAAAAAATGTCATCTTTACCTGACACTAATACTTGCAAAGAGTTAGCAGATCTTCTGCACTCTACTTCTCAAGTAGCTAAGCACTCCCTGCACTGTGGATTTGATGCCCTAGAAGCCTCAAGTAGGGCAGCTGTGGCAGGTTCAGTCATTAGGAGGCACGCATGGCTGAAAGAACAGCCACTGCCTAATCATGTAAAATCAAAACTACTTGATGCCCCCCTGGATAAAGAGTGCTTGTTTGGATTAAAAGCAGAGGAAGTCATTAAAAAAATGAAGGATAAAGCTAAATCTATGCAAACAGTAAAACACTTCCTCCAAGTTCAGCCTCCCAGATTCAGTAGAAACTTTCCCTCTAAGCACTGGTCTTTCCCAGCCCCCAATAGACAGAGGCCTCGCAGGGACAGACCTGTTAGACCACAAAACCAAGGCCAGCAAAGAGCTACGCAGTGGCCCTCCACCACTTCCACAGCAGGGAGTTTTAAGTCCACTCACTACTGTACTCTAAGAATGTGCAATTACTCCCACTCCCATCAGAAGTTAGAAGGAAGGCTATCCCTTTTCAAACAAAATTGGCCGTCTGTAACAAAGGACCAGTGGGTATTAAAAATCATTTTTCAGGGCTACAAATTTACCTTCCAACAAGTCCCAACCTTAACAGTTTACCAAAATCTACATCAAAATCAGTGAGCAGAAGCATTAAAACAAGTGCACATACTCCATTTTCAAAGGGCAGTGGAGCCTGTGCCACTGGAACAAGCAGGAAAAGGTTTTTACTTCAGACTGTTCCTAGTGCCAAGAAAAGAAGGCATTTGGCAACCCATCCTTGACATGTCCAGTCTAAACACCTTTCTAGAGGTCCCAAAATTCAAAATGCTAACTTTTCAAAAACTTTTATCAGTGCTGGGCAAAAATGCATGGCTAGCCACTTTAGACCTAAAGGATGCCTACCTTCATGTACCCATAAGGGGGTCCTGCAGACAATACCTATGCTTCAGAGCAGGCTCACAACACTTTCAGTTCTCTGCAATACCCTTTGGCTTATCTACGGCTCCCAGGGAGCTTCGTAAAATGCCTGACCGCAGTGGTTGCATTCTGTTTTGGAATTAAAGGTGTTTCCTGAGAACCTGTGGACTTTTTGCCGTGATTTCTGCTTTTTACCTGGTCGGTATTTGTTGTCAGATTTTGTTCTTGTTGTAAACTTAGGTTAAACAGTTTTAGGAGAGGTTCAGTGAGAGCATGCTAGACACTGTTTATTAAGCACCCAGGTATGTTACCATGATCCATGGAAGGAGGGGTTTTATATCTTTGGTAACACTTTCAAAATATGTTCCTTAGTGATGATAGGGTGTGTAAGGGGCTCTGGGATAAGTAGTGTTTTAAGGGTTTTTGAGGGTGAAGTTTGCCAAACTTGTGTGCTAGTATAGCTCAATGTCATTGGGGGACCCATTAACTCCTTCCCTCCACTGGAGCTCTGGAAAGTTTGCACTGTAACTTCAAATGGGCGGAGTCTAAGCTTTCTGACAGAAATTATGTCCTCGCATTTCAAACAAATGTTCATATCTCTGGAACCATTACCAAATTAGTGTAAATGGCAAACCTTTCAGCCCAAACTATTTTTATAGTGGTGGTATTCTTTATGTTGTAGGTTTTAAACAGGATTTTATAAGTCATACTAAACACAGTAACTATTAAGTTTATAATATTTTGTTATAATATTTTGTAAACAACATACAATATTTTAGAAAACACTCAAGTTACATGCATGCTTTTGGCAGCATTTTGTTCATCCTGCTGAGAGCTTTCATATGATGCAAATTAGTTCTGTCTGTGCTACTGCTGATATATTTAGAAAAATATGAAATATATGACAATATAAATGAATATTACATAAATGATAATTAATATTTCTTTGCCTGCACTAGGCAGAGGTCCACTATTAATGTAGTTGTGTTTTATTACATAAGCTTTATGATGAAATATTTTAATACTTTGTATGTAGCATATTTTGGAATTATTGCAAATATGAACAAGCAATATCTGACACCTAGTGGCATCAGTAGAATGTAACTACAGAGTCACCTGGAGGCGTCACTTGGCTGTAATGAGTTAAGAAAAATTCTGAGCAATGTTTGATGTTATTTCTCAGTTTTCTAATAAAGCGAAAAAAGGACTTGTAGTTATCCTTTGCTTCAGAAGATAATCTCCATTCACGAGTTGCTTTGCAGTTCCTTGGTGATATTTTGTATTCTGTCCTCAGTATGCTGAACAGTTTAAGGAGTTTTTTTGTTATTTATTTATGTCAGTTAACCACCAGAAGGTTTTGTTTTTAGCTCTCCCATTGTATTCGGTTCTAGTTTCAACTGCAAGAACTATACATTCATGTCAGTCGACATAAAACTCTATAGTGAAGTTGGCTGCTGTGTTTGGGTAAACAGTGGTGAATGTCCCTGGTAAATTTAAAGATTTCATCATATAATTGTATAAGGTTCACCCTTTTGAAGTCCTTCAGTGCAGAGCTTCAGTCTATAGTGGAGTAATAGAAGTCACCTCGGATTATGGAGTTTCTTATAGGAATTTCTTTTAAAACTTGCAGGGATCTAACATGGTCATGTGGAGACATGGAAGAGGTTCTGTATAGTTCTTGCAGCTTGATTTGTGGGTCTCTGGTATGTGGCTAAATGAGATGTGGTTCCCTAACAAATATGGAGGCACCACTGCAGTTTCCACCAGGCCTGAAGGCATGATAGGTGCAAAAAACAGGTATGGAAGGAGTGCTTTCTTTACATGTAAACCATTTTCTGTGACTAGATATACATGTACATGTTCTAGATGCAAGAACTTGTTTCCAAGCACCTGCAGCAACTGGAGAGACCACAGAGGTTCCTCACAAGGAAGATTCAAGGTCTTCAGCATCTGTCCTATGTGGATCATCTGAAATCACTGTCATTTTATTCTGTTTCATACAGACTACTGGGAGGCAATCTCTGCCTTGCATATAAGGCAATCTATGACCCTGCTTTATTAGAAATGCTGGATATCTGCAAGTCAAATGAAACATGGCTTACTCACTCTAAAGACCTTAAACTGATATGTGACATTAGTAGAACCTGCTGGAGGGACAGATTTATCTCCCAGAGGTTACCACACCTTTGGAACAGACTCCCAGTTTGTGTCAATCAGAGCACCTTGTTGGCCCTCTTCAAATGCAGTCTGGACGAATGGATGGTTAACTGTAAATTCACCCCAGGGGTTCCACCTATGTCCCTCTTGGACAGGGGCCATAGGCACTAATTGTGGAAATAAGGGTAGAACTTAGCTAGGGGCCTAGTAACTTCCTATGATCCTATGAACACCTTGAGGTTTGGCAGTTTGTTATTGAGAATCCTGTTGCTGAGAAGAACTGCCATAGCATGTCACAGTATAGGGTAATTTACTAAGTTGGTATGTCCATTTAGATGGACTCTGCCTGATAAAAGGCACAGTGGATGCAACAAAGGCTTTTGCCGGTATGGTGAAACCTTTGAATGAGAGATGCAGGCCCTGCCTTGTAAAACAAGTGAAACTGTCTTATCATCGCATTTCAGGCTGATACATACTGGAACCTCTTGAGTCGCACTAGTTTTGAAGCCAGTTTGTAAGCCAAATATTTTCTCTTTATACCCAGGCATAATTCTTCATGTAGAAAGGATTCCACTCAACTAGTTTTACCAGCATCCATTATACACATAGAAAGCTCTGACATATCTCTCCGCATATCCCTCGGTGTTTTGCACGAAAGTCATTCACTCCCACATGGGCCACTACCATATCATAGTCATACTTGTCTCAGGAAAGGATCTTAAGGAGTCCTTGTGATGTCATCATCATGTCATCTAAAAGGTAGCTGACAGTGACCCTGTCTTTTTTTCGCTGTGGTGTGTGGGGAAGCCAAATACCTTACATCCGAGTCACCAGTCTCTAAAAACAAATTTATCAGAAGCTGGTTTGTGAATACTTAACTGAGAGCAAATTGAATGTTGACTTGTTTATGCAAGATAGTTGAGCTTTCACTGAGGCCTGTTCTAAGAGTCTGTGTCAGGAATTTCTTTGGAGCATCAGCATATGGTATTTTAAGTGTTCTTTTGAAAATATGGTAACAGTTGAGGTGAAGGTGTGACACTGATGCTCACTACATATTTTTTATTGTGAGAAGAATACCTTTTCCATATTAGCTAGTTATTTACGTGTTCCACAGAGAAAGTTTTTTGTGTGTGTGTTAAGTAGGAGTTTATTATTCGTGATCGTAAGGCAATTATTACATTGCTTTAACCTAGCAAGTGCTAGGAGCTAGTGACAGAAGTGGAACAGAATTATTTGATGGCTCTCCATAGAGTCCAGTGTGCACAAGGAAACTAGGAACTCAAACAGGTGTAAAAGCAAACTAAAAAACAAGAAACCACCTGCTGCAGTGGATGTAGAATACCAATACTTTATTAGAGAGGTTAAGCACTTTAATTCCACAACTTTAGGAAACTTCATCAGAATAATAAGAAACATTTGAATAACAATTCTAAAATCACATGACCCACCCAACCAACCAATAAAATATTTAAATTACTTTGACTTCATAGTTTTTCAATTTTAAAACAAGATTTAAAGATGCAGATTCATTTAAACCAGGCTGTATCGTGGCATTATGTTTCAGCTGCCATCTTAGTTCACATAAATGTAAATGCTCTTCAAATGTGTGTCCCTGTTGATCACTTTGAACTTGTTCCAAAACCATGAAATAAAGGCTATATGAATAAAATTCATTAAGATGCTTTGAAAAAGCATTAGCACTATTACTTTTCCTCGCATCTAATAAATGTGCATAAATACGGTCCCACAGTTGCATTTTAGTTTTTCTTGCATCGTATGTGGGACATTTATTACACTGTGCTAAGTATACAATATTTTTACTTAGACACATGTAACGATCTTCAGTATTATATCTCACACCATTAATGAAACAATGATCAGTTTGTAGAATAGGGCGACACTGGGACAAGCCCCACACTTATAAGTTCCATCTCTCCTAAATAATTCCCCTTTACATCTGTGTTTACACGTTCCAAATAGTTCTTAAAAGTTTTAGTTCATCTAAAAGCCTAGCACATTTTTTGTCATAAGAGATCAAGGGTCAATTTTTATGCACCTCCCTTGATGGAAACTATCTATTTTAGACACCATTCTAGATGTCCTTCAAGGATGCATCTGCAGTCCTAACAAATGGGTTGTCCTGCCTCAGGCAGCCCTTCGGTCGGCCGGATTCCAAAGTCTGGGTCTGGCCTCGGCTGATGACGCACTTCATCCGACGTCATAGCTGCTGTCAATTGGGTATAAAGGCTTTTCTGATATCTCGGATGTCAACTGGAGAACTGTAAATAAGGATTTGAGAAGGTTGGTTTACAAAAAATTTTGGAGACATACCTTCCCTTAGAGATGCCTTTGGATAACTCAAAGACATTGAGTTACACCTGTTTGAGTTCCAAGTTTGTTAGTCGATGTCATTCTCTGGTGCTAGTGGCGTAGCAGACCATGTTACAACAAACCCAGAACTGCTTTCTACCATTGCTATCACAAGTCATTCAGCAGATCTCTACGTTTAACAGGAATTAACGAGTACAATGTAATGACAGTATGAGTTCATCTGATAAGAGCTTTGGTTTACCGCTCACTCAGCCAACCAAAGTGTCAGGTCGGGACTACATCAATAGTCCTAGTGGGATTAAATATTCACAGTGGAAGTTTAAATTCACAGTGGAAGTTTAATCATTTCAATTTTAATTGTGATATTAGTCATTCAATGAACACCATCACCTTTGAGATTCCTCACACTAAGTGAACTGTTGTGGTCTTGTGAAAAAATTCTGACTACATTCAAAAAATTACAATTGGAGAATAGTTATTTGAATAAGAATATTGAAATGCAACATGTACCCAAAAGACTTAGAATGTGGCACTACCCTAATGGGGTGGCATGCACTCCAGATATGTTGCAGTAGGTACATCTTATGTTTGATAGGGCAGGATGCGAGATTATGAAAGTTATGGTAAAATATAACAACATGGAAACCGAGACCTGTCGCAATGTATGGATCTTTTAAATAAGACCATTTGTGAGGATTTGAATTTTAGTGACTGTGAAACCAATTACAGAAGCATATTTAACCAAGTGGACAGTATATGCTAGCAAATCCTTATGAGGAAAATTGATAAATTACGGAGAGTCACTGATGAATATAATAAAGGAAATGTTTATCCCAACCATCCTGCTTTCCATGGTTCCCTGAGATAAACGTTCAATCAAAACAGGGTAGGCAGTACTGCAATGGCTGCTGACGCCTCTGAGTATAATTGCACACGTTGAAGGTGTGACGCCTCTTTAAAATATGGAGAAGTGTGGAGATCTGAGTGTAGTAAACAAAACCAGCAGATAAATCATCAGTGGAAGAATCAGCAGACAATGGATCAGTACCTCAAACAAGGTGTGAAACCAAAGAGGTGTACGTGCACCCATTAGCGGAGGAATTAGTTGATAGTACCCATACTTGTTCGGAACTTGCTGAGGGGACAGTGGCCTTAATTTTAAATGACAGTGGAAATTTCTAGACCTACAACAATTCTTCAAAGGAACTTTCTGTTCACCATGCCAACATCTTATCCAAACGTTTGTTCCTACAAAACAAGCAAACATTGTTAATATATTAATAAACTTAAAAGTTTTCGTTCGCAAGTTGAATTTGTCTTCATGGTTTGGTGGTTGTCATGACAATATAAATGTTAATCCTCTATTTAGGCCGAATACTTTTAACCCACCCCCTAACAAGAATTTGAAGGCCTTTGAGAGGGCTTGTGAGATTGATATGCATATATTTTAGGTACAAGTGGTCAGGTGAAATATTTTGTCTTCTATTGAAAGAAAGTATTTTAATGAGATTAGGAGTGACCGTTCCATTCAAGTTATGAAACTTGACAAAGAGGGTGGGTTAGTTGTGATGGACAAAGTATGCTATTTGAATGAGCTGAATGCTCTTTTTATGGATGACACATATGAAATTAACTTCATTGCGGGAAACAATGTGGCTTCTGTTAAAATTGATATGATTTGACAGGACATGCTAATTAAAGGGCAAATTAGTAAAAGTGATTTTGAATTTATGTGGAATGATAAACCAATGGTTGTTAATATCTTTAGTGTTCCCAAGATACAAAAGAGCATAGAAAGGCCAGCATTTAAGACCTATAGTTGACGCTGAAAGGTCCAATATGTTTTTATAGCTAAATATTTTGATTTTGCACTTAAAAACAATATTTTTGATATTCCACAAATATGTAAAGATTGCTAGCACTTTCTTTCTTTCTTTGATTAGAGATGTTGAGTTTAATCCAGAAGTAATTTTTGTCACCACTGATGTGAATAACCTTTCTACCATCATACCCCATGATGTGGGATTACATTGGTTTGAGAGGCAGCTTTTTAAACATTCCCATATGCCAGCTAATAAAGTTAATTAAATTATAGCTTTAATGGATGTTGTTTTGAAGAACAATTTCCTATTTTTTTCAGTACATTGGCAAAAAATGGGTGGCCGTGGGGTCGGCTTGTGCTCCCATGTTTGCCAACTTTATTACGGCAAAATGGGAAAACTAATTCATATTGGAAGATGGTTAATAAACGTCAGGTTTTTGGATGATATATTCATTCTCTGGAAGGAAAATTTAGAGAAATTACAAAAATTCTTGGAATATATCAGTGGCACTTTGTGCATAATATACTATTCTTGTCCACCATTATAAGTCTTTTGTCTTTTGGTTTCAGCTCATCTGTCTTTAAGCATTCCTGTGTCAAATCTTTGTTAAAATGAATTTGTTGTAGAAGATCTCCGTACTTACTACTGTATTTTTGGACTTTCCAGTTTTATATCCTTCTCATCTGATTATTTTCTTTATTTTGTTTTTTTTGGCACTTTCAGTTGCTATCTGATTTTGGTCTGCTTCTAGTTTGATTTTCATTCCTGCCTTATTCCAAAGCACTTCTACTAAACTAAGGAAAGATGACTTCTCATGTTTGGATCTGATGAGGTCAGCAAAGATGTATGCAGTGCCATGACTACAGATCTATAACTGTGGTCAACTTCAAGGGCATCCATGCTTCCTTCAGAGGGAGGTTTATACAGTCTTGGTTACTGCTTTTGTATATCATTAGATAAATGTATCATTTTTTCTTGTTTGGTTTAGGCAATCACGCCAAAGCCGTAAGTTAGAATAGAAAGAGCAAATTGATTTATAGCTTGGACTTTATTCCTAGATCCCAAGGCAGTTTTCAGTATTAGCTTTAGTCTTCTGAGGTATTCCTTACTGAACTTTATTCTCATTTGTTTGTGTTATTGCCAACCCTTCATCCACTCCCAAGTATTTATTTTATATTGCATTCCTAATTGAGGTTGACACTTGCTTAGTGCTGCAGCTTTCCTTTTTTAAATGTTACTTTTGCACATTTATCATCTGAGAAATTTTTAACCATTAACAGTTGTGCTTTCAGCTCCTCATCTGATGAACTATATGGTTTTATATCATCCACAAAAAGTAGATGATATGTCCTTAAGGTTAGTTTCTGCCAGTTAAACTGTAAACAAAACCTAATCTGTTAAGTAAATAGCTTAATAGGTTAAGGGCAAGACAGAACAGCAGCAGTGACAAAAAAATCACCCTGGGATATCCCCTTTTGAATTTTTTATCCCTGGGTAGGGAGATTCCCTTTACTGTAACTTAGCTGCAAAGTGGTTTGCTACTGTTTCAAACTCACTGCAATGTAAACGATCAGTGTAGGGGCTATATCACACATTTTTAAGCTTTCTAATATCCGTGAGTGTGGGATGCTATAAAAAATATATAGATATATATTTTGTAATTTATCAATGTTTATATTTAGATTCTTCTCCTTAACTCTGTTATGGCTTTGTTTAGCAACAAATGACAATTTGTTCCATATAACTTTCTTTTATTACCTTTTTGCCCTATTGCCGTAATTGATTTTTTTCCAAATGACTGTAAACACTCTCTGCAGTAATTCCAGTATATAATTTGTATGTTGTCAGAAGGCAAATTCTTGGTCTGTAGTTCTTGGATGACTTGCAGGCTCACTGTTAAGGTGTGGTGTTGTTTTTCCTCCTGTTAACCAGGTTGGTGTCTGTTCGGGATGCATGTATAAATTAATTCTTGCTGAGGGGTAAGTATTTGTGTAAAGATGTTACTATCTTTATCCAGAAGTTAGGTATTCTGTTTGGACCCAGGTTTTCCATTTTGCAGTTTTTCTTAATTTTGTCGTACTTCATCCCATATCATATCCTCTACATTACAGTGTTTTACTGTTGCTTTCAATTCTTCTATCCATACGGCATATGTATGCTCAACACGGTCATCTTAAATATTTATCAAAAATGTACCAGTTTCTTCTTTTTTGGAGGTATTCCTTTTGCTTCATTTCCCAATTCTTGATAAAACTTTTTTTTGGGGGGGGTTATTAATGAATTGCTTATTTTGTTCTTTTCCTTTATATTTATCTGCATACCTTCTAAGTTTCTCTGCTTGTGCTGATATTTTTAGTTTATTATTGAAGTCAGTGTGATTAAATCTTGTTCTGTTTTGGTATTGCGAGTTGTTTTGGCTGCATATGTCTGTGTTTTTAATGGTCTGTTCCCTTTTATTTATTCCTCTAACAGTGATACTTCGTCTTAATTGGTCCTTATGTTCTCTTCATTTTCTTTGTTCCTCTACGTTTTTCTGGTATCATGTTAGCATTATTAGTAAAGTTGCACAGTAATGTATGCTGTTTATTTCTGTTACTTGTCCTGATATACTCTGTTCATCTGATTTACGAGTTTTCTAACTTTTTGGATCTTATTTATTTTCTGTAATCTGTTTCTTTCATCTATGTTAATAAGTATATCCATTTGTATTAAATCAGGCAGATTTTCCCTTAGATAATTTTCTTCTGGACTGAAAGTATCTTCTCTGCTGTCAGTTTCTTGCGAGTCTTCTACAGAATATTCCAGAACATCTTCCTGTGAAATAACCACTTCCTAATTCTTCTGCTGTTCTTGGCCAGTCACGCTAAGACATTACCTGCCTCAGAGTTGCCACTGCTTTCTGCTTCTTCTTCTTCTCTTGCTGTGCAAATTCAACTGTACTTTCATGCGAGTTTCCTACAGTAGGGTACAGAACATCATTCTGTAGTAAATCCTCTTTATATGCATTCTGCTCCACCTGCTGTTCCTCTATTTGGGGACCCACTGCTCCATCATATTGGGACACTGTGTGTGTTGGAGTTTCTACATTAAACCCTTCATTTGAGCTTGGACGTGCCAATGTAATTATCCCCCGTAAACACTCCCCTATAACCTTCTCCTTCTCTTCTCTCTTCCTTCCCTTCAATAAACAAACTTACTACTTTATCTTCTCCTCTTGGTACATCACTGTACAAACATAACTAATAAAATATTTCAGCTATGTAACTATTGCACTGTTATGTATGTAATATGTAATTATGAATGTATCCCTCAGATGAATGTATTTCTATGTATTTCAATTGCCACAATTTGTTATGCAATAATGTGTGGTACTGATGAATGTAATGTGTGGCACTGTAATGCAGTAATCTGTGGTACTGATGAATGTATTTCTATATGTATTCAATATGTAAAATTTCTATTTTCTTTTGGAGCTTTTCTCCTCGGGCCTCCGCTGAAAATGGGCATTTGTAGCCCAGTCGGACAAACTCGGTCAACAAATATAAGGCAGGTATGACCCTAGCCCTGAGTAGCATCCTGCCATCACCCAGAATGATACCACAGTACAAGGACAAAATGATTGACTTTAACAATTAACTAGCATCTGGTGTCATTCTAAGGGAATCCAGTATATGTCTGCCTGGGATGACATGATCGACAGACCACGCTGCTTTGCCATAGATGGCCTGCACCTGTCGCTCTTGGGATTCCGGATACTGGCATATGCTCTTGCTACCCCTATAGTGCCTTTTTTAGGAAAGGTTCAAATGACAAATTCACCACTGTAACAGGTACAAACAAGCAAAATATGAGGCTAATGCTACTCAATGCTAGAAGTCTAAACCTCAAAATGCACTCACTCGAGGCACTCCTTAAAATGGAGAACATGGACATCTGTGCAGTGACAGAGACCTGGTTCAAAGCTCCAGAGAGCACCCCTGCATTACCAGGCTGTAATCCATACCACACCTTTCGGCCACCAAACCCGGACCGAAACAGTAAAGGTAGAGGCGTGTCCATATTCATTAAGGATATCCACACCTCCAAGCTAGTTGCTCAGCATAATGTATCCACACCTCCAAGCTAGTTGCTCAGCATAATGTATCCGAGATTATCCAAGTTCAACTAACTCTGGCAAAACCGCAATCCAGATTGTAGCTTGCTACAGACCCCCCACCATGCCCCAGGATTCCCACTCCTCTTTTCTTGATACACTGGAAACTATTAAGGTACAACCCAACACTCTAATAATAGGTGATTTCAACTACCCTACCATTAACTTTGAAAAGTAGTAATTCAAAAATCAACACTGCCACGGCTGGAAATCACACTACGAAGATCTTTATTAACAATTACAGATGATTGAGCGCTTTCTTCCCTACATACAGGGATTTCATCAGAATCCACATTCATTCCCCTTTCCCCAAGTAATTGTTAATAAAGATCTTTGTAGTGTGATTTCCAGCCGTGGCAGTGTTGATTTTTGAATTACTAGTGGACTTGGCACTGTTTGGTTCACTTGTGGGTTATTAACTTTGAAAACTACTCATGTACCAATTCTTTTGCTCAACGTTTTCTGGAAGTCATCAATTCCAATGCCTTGGATCAACTTATCCACACCCCCACCAGGAGCAGCAGTATCCTAGACCTGGTCATCACCAACATGGGTGACCAGTGTTCCACACCAGAGGTCAGCTCCTCGTTGGTCAGATCCAACCACAAGTTAATCACCTTAGACATTCACATCCCGCTCCCACCCCCCATTAGGAAAACAACCGTAAAAAATTTCTCAAAGCCAGAAGTGGCAAACTTCACAACACCCATGCAGATGGACAATAGAGGTACGACTGCTGAATCCTACACAAATGCACTTTATAAGCACTTACATGAGTGCATGGATCATGCTATCCCTAACAGAACCAAGAAGCTATCCTCCAAAAGAAGGAAGCCAATCTAGTGGTCTTCTGCCATAAACAAACTCTACAACAGAAGAAAGAAACTGTTGCAAAAAAGAGTAAAATCCCACGATTGGAGGAACTCCCCTGGTCAGCCTCCGTAAGATGCTGAGATCCCTCATAAAATCCTCCAAAGCTAGTTATGAAAACAAAATCACCACTGATTCTAAAGACAACCACAAAGCAACTCTATAGTTATGTCAAGAATCTCAATGGCAGCACTCAGATCTGCTCTGAGTTACAGCACAGTGACACAAAATATACAGCACCAACTGATATTGCCAACATCCTGGCAGATAGGTTCAGTGCTAACTTTACCCCCCATTCACCCCCTAAAGGGCCCATCTTTATATGGGAAGAATGCAAAGTTCCTGTAATCACTGCTGCACAGGTAAAAACTTCACTCTCCAAAGCCAAGAACACAGCATCCATGGGAACTGACAACATCCCAGGCTGCCTTCTACACAAACTACAGAATGAACTGGCACCCCACCTAAGTACCATGTTCAATCATAGCCTCACCTCAGGCTTTGTGCCCATTGAATGGCACACAGCGACAGTTATCCCACTGCACAAAGTGGGGGCCACAACAGACCCAGGGAACTACTGCCCCATTAGCCTGACGAGCCTGATCTGCAAGGCCATGGAACGTATCATCATGGAACTCATAAACAAAGACATTGGAGATCTCCAAACTCTGGACCCCACACAGTTCGGGTTTGTAAAAGGCAGATCATGTCTCCAAAACCTGATAGACTTTTTTGAAGTAGTCACCAAAGCCATAGATGAGGGTAAGGTAGTTCACACAGACTATCTAGATCTCGCCAAGGCATTCAACACCATCCCCCACTCTGGAATTATAGATAAACTCACTAAACTAGGTATAAATCTCTATGTCACAAGGTGGGCTGCCAACTGGCTTACTGACAGAACCAACACTGTGAAAGTAGCAGACTCCAAATCAGACTTCAGACCAGTGACAAGTGGAGTACCTCAGGGTTCAGTCCCGGCTCCTCCCCTGTTTGTATCTACTTCTCTGAAGTACAGGCTAACACAGAAGGTCTTTAGCTAACTAAATTCACAGATTACTGCAAACTAGGAGCCATAATCGAAACTCCTAATGATGTGGACATCCTACAAAAGGGCCTCACTGAGACAGATGCCTGCTGTCAAAGACATGGTCTCAAGCTCAATGCCAAAAAGTGCATTGTCATCCCCTTTGGTAAAAACTCTGTACCAATGAACTACCACATAGGCGGTAGTCTACTTAACACCAATAGTGTGATAAGAGACCTTGGGACACAGGTGAACAGTAGTCTCTCCTTTGATAATCACATTCCATAGTGGTCAGGAAATCCTTCTAAGTGGCATACTTCATCACAAAAGGTTTCTTATCCAGAAAAAAAGAGGTCATTGTTCCCCTCTACTCATCACTCATTAAACCCATTATAGAGTACAACACCCCTTTTAGTATGTACATCACAAGACATCTACAACAACTGGAAAGGCCGCAAAAATACCTCACAAAGAGGATACTTTATGCAGACCATCTAAAAAAACTCCAGCTTTACTCTGTCGCATATCGCCTACTCAGAGGCAATCTCTGCCTAACATACAAAGCTATGTCAAACCCAGAGCTGTTGGGCATGCTCCACTTAAAGAAATCCCAATCCCTCCGAGCTACATGCTCTAGGGACCTAAACCTTGTCACCACAATAAACAGAACATGCTGGAGGGATAGATTCCTGTCCCAGAGACTTCCCATACTCTGGAACATGCTACCTATGTCAAACAGAGCTCCTCATTAGCACTCTTCAATAAAAATCTTGATGACTGGATGGGTAATAGGAAATTCACCCCAGGGATCACTTCTGTAGCTCTGCTTGACAGGGGCACAGGAAAATAAGTTTCTTGGGTGGCGAAAGCCAGGGTACCTTTTGGCTAGGCTTGTATAGGCCCTAGGGCCAATAGCCTAGTACCTACCTATGAACCTAAATAAAATTTCGGAGATGGTCCATCACTTCAGTTTCTATTTGTTTATTTTCTACCTTGGTAATCTTCTTTTCTACATTCCCTCCTTTGCAGTTTTATTTTTTGAATAATTAAATGTTCATATCTGGGTGCTTTGCCAGTATTTTTCTCCAAATATTTTGGAGTGCTTTCTCTGCAATGATTAGTTTTGGCTTCCTCCTTTTGCATAAATATTGCACCATAAAAGGTGCCTATATCATGCAACCTCTTGGTCATTGTTTCCAGATAATACAACCAATTTTACTCTGTCTTATTTGTGAATGTACTTTGCTCATTTGTAAATGTACATTTGCATGTATTTATCCAAAGCTTTTATTTTTTAACTTATAAACCTTTAATGCAAGTGGTATATACCTGCTTTTGTAAGCTTTATGTCAGTTGTATATTTCTTTGTATCTGTTGTTTTGTTTTTCTCTGCCCCTTTGCGACCTGGGGCTTGGCTAAAAAGGATCAGTTTGTCCCGTCCACTGTCCATGTTAACAAATAACTATCAATAACGAAAAAAAATAATAATTTATGAAAAGTAAAAGAGGTCATGCCATGACAAAATAGTCTTTGTCAAAAGCTAATTTAAAAATACCTTATTCCTTATTTTTGTTATAATTGCAATAAAGCACTGACTAGGGAGCTTAGGACACATTCTCTGCCTACCCTCTATTGGTGATTTGTAAAGTTGATGTAGTTAAAACTATTTTTATAATTTCTTTATTATTAGAAAACAAACCAGAGAAACGTTTTCTATTGTTGTTATGTGATGTATATGTTTTCTTTCTAACAGTTTTCATTTACTCCAACATAAATTGCTCAGTTCCTGCCTTCCCTTAAACCTCACTCCTCCTACTGAACATTATTCAACATGTACTGTTCCCATAGATTGAATTGTTCCTTCCATTTTGAAGACCCCACCTACAGTTTGTTTATCTGATTTACAATATGCAGTACTCCAATTTCATTTGGTTTGGATTTTGATTTCCATTTTTTAATAATTTCTTTTTGGCAGCCAATAGAATTAAACTTAGTAATGTCGTACTGTCTGTATGCAATACAGACACCGAATCCCAACTTCAAAGAATCAGTTCCTTAGTTACAACCATTTTGATCCCCTAACATTTCTGAAATGGTATTCTGTAGGAATATTTTAAAATCTGTTAACTCATTGCATTCCCAAAAATCGTGTTCCCACTTACCTCTGTCATCCCCATTACACTTCCAGCATTTGATGGCTACCTGTAGAAAATCATCTGAAGCCTGCATGGGATATAAAATGCCTGTGCAAATAATTCCATACAAAAATCC
>NC_056750.1:21129707-21299707 GCF_019279795.1 Protopterus annectens
ATCAGACTCTTAACCCTTCTCATTCTAGTTCTTCTGATAGATCGGGAATAGAACTGGAGGGAACAAATTATTTTTTTTCTTTGTTGGGCAAGATATTCTAATTCTGAGGAGAGTATTTCTTTTCATTTTCTTTGTTTCAGGAAAGGAAAATTCTTTATAATCTGTAGAATGAATCATTGTTTGCAGTAGATACAAAATAACATTCCATCTTCTTTAAAAAAATATGATGTATTGCAAGTGGAATTTCCACCACCTTCTGCTGTTCTTCCAGCTTTGAAGGATGTTTATTACAGCCTGCAACATGCCTGACAGCCAGCCTGCAGCCTATTAGAAGGCAGGTGGACTGTTTCCTCAGTTTTACAAATACTTATTTCCTGATCTCGTATTTAACCCTGCAGTTATTTCATTCTCAAATCTTTCTTCAAATAAAACATTTAGTAAATTCTAATCCCTCCGACAAGGTTGGGAAAGTTTTAATAGATTTTGGGAAAAAGTGTATTTTTCTGCCACCCTTGTTTTTAGCATTCTTAGTTATCAAATTCACATGCTAAAGTTTTTTCCTTGTTTTATTTGGGAATATGAGGAACATAACTGACTGATAGTGAATCTTCTCTAAATGCCCTTATTGCTTCTGTTTCTCAAGTAATCAGCCATTCTTTGAAGTGCTTTTATGACAAAGCTGATGCCCGTTCCAGGGAGCAGTAGCAGCTACTAGGTTTGTTGTGAGATTTCCATGGTTACATTCTCTCAATTTTCTTGACGATGTAAAAGCTGAAAATGTATATTCTCCCATTGATAGAGAAGTTGTATTTGGACTATCTGCTGCAGAGGTCCTGAAAAAATGTGATGAGAGAGGAATGTTGATTCAAGATTTGACTCACATTTTTCAGCCTTCCTTCTCCAAGCTGGTTAAAGGTTTCATCCCTAATTCAGGATCATTTTATAAAAAAGCAAACCAAGTAGGTCGTAGTAAACTTTGGGCAGCTAGATGTTCAAAAAAACAATGGGAAGGGAGCTCTAAAAAGAATGGGGTGCCTCCAAGAAAACGGTACAGACCAAACAAATCAGAAAATACTATCTACAAAATATAACCCCCCCCCCCCGCAACTTTTAATTCTTCTGCAAAGTCTGGTTTTCCATTTCTATCTTGGCAGGAGATCATCTCCAACAAATGTATTCTGAGAGCTCTCCATCAGGAGTACAGAGGGCAGTGGGAGTCTTTACCGCCTATTCAGGGGCTTCTTCATCCACCAGTTCACACTTCTTTATTTCCCCCTGTAATTCAGCCTCTGCTGGCTCAAGGGGTAATATAACCTGTCTCTCTCCCTCCCTCTCTCTCTCTCTGTCTGTTGTAGGAAAAGTTTTTTATTCAGGGATGTTTATGGTACCAAAGAAAAAAAGAAACTTCATGGTGACTGCTTTGTAATTTTCACAAACTGTTTGAAAAAGTAAAAAGTTCAAAATGCTGTCCCTTTACAACCTGCTACCTCTTATTCCCCCTTTCAGTTCTATGGAAACACAAGATTTAAAAGATGTATATCATAATGTTGTAATAGCCACAGATTTCAAATGTTTCACGTATCATCATGTTGTAATAGCCACAGATTTCAAATGTTTCATAAGATTTTCTGTGTCTGGATTACACTTTCATAGGAGATTACTAGGCTATCGACCCAGAGGTAATTTTAAGCCTAGCCTTTTCAACCCAATGTAATACCCTAGAGGTACTAGTCAATACCCAAGGTTGTATTTAGTGATGATTGCCCATGTCCAGGAGGGTTGTGGGCATTATCCCCGGTAACAATTTATGGTGCCCTGTCTACTCATCCAGGTTCCTCTTAAACAGTGTCATAGAGGTGCTATGTTTCACATGAATTGGTAGCCTGTTCTAAAGATGTGGCAGTTGCTAGGAAATAAATCTGTCCCTCCAGCATGTCCTATTTAAGTCACAGGCCATATTTAAGTCCCTGGGACAGGGACAGCCCTAGACCCATTTGATTAACAGATATGCAATAAGTTTATTAGTTTTGGGTCTTGGGTTGCTCTGTAGGCCAGGCATAAGTCTCCCCTAAGAAGTCTATACAATGGGGAGTATAGTGACAGAGCTTTTAGTTGGTCTGTGTAAGGCACATGCTAGAGGCCTTGATCGTCTTTGTTAGAAAAGCCTGAGATCTCTCCAACTGCTGTTGATACTTAGTACGGTACATACCGAATGGGGAGTTATACTCTGTTATGGGCTGGATAAGTGCTGAGTATAGGGTGCTTAGTACGGTACATACCGAATGGGGAGTTATACTCGGTTATGGGCTGGATAAGTGCTGAGTATAGGGTGCTTAGTACGGTACATACCGAATGGGGAGTTATACTCTGTTATGGGCTGGATAAGTGCTGAGTATAGGATGCTTAGTACGGTACATACCGAATGGGGAGTTATACTCGGTTATGGGCCGGATAAGTGCTGAGTATAGGGTGCTTAGTACGGTACATACCGAATGGGGAGTTATACTCGGTTATGGGCCGGATAAGTGCTGAGTATAGGGTGCTTAGTATGGTACATGCCAAATGGGGAGTTATACTCGGGTATGGGCGGATAAGTGCTGAGTATAGGGGGTTATAACTTCTTTTGCTGTTGAGGCAGTGCCTTTACTAATCAAGTAAGCTTTGTGGAAAGCTTTCCTTACAAGGGTAGACATGTAGTGGTTGAAGTTAAGGTTGCGGTCCTTAACACTTCGTGGGTACTTAGGGTATTGTTATTGATTTGATAGTGTGAAGAGACATTGTTTGTACTGAAGGGGATGATGATTCATTTCTTTGCGTTCAGTTTGAGGCCATGACTAATGTACCAGTCATTAGTCTGTGTGAGACCCTCCTGGAGTATGCTGTCATCATATGGAGATTCAGTGATTGCACCTAGTTTGCAGTTGTCTGCAAACATGGTCAGCCACAACCGTTTAGTTTTGACCAGACCTTCTGAGCCGTATACACCAAACAGTAGGGGGACCAGCACTGACCTCTGTTGGCACCCTGCTGTTAGCAGGTCTACTGGTTGATGTAGAGTCACACACTTTGATAATGTGTCTCCGGTTTGTTAGCCATTTGACAACCCATCTTACAACGAAGGGGGTTACATTCAGTTTGCTAAGTTTATTGGTAATGCCTGAATGTAGGATTGTGTCAGATGTCTTTGCCAAGTCGAGGTATGCTGTGTGCACAGATTTGCCCTCATCAATGACCTTTGTCACACTTTCAAGGAAATCCACCGGATTTAATAGGCAGGATCTGCCCTTCCTGAAGCCGAATTGGGCAGGGTCTAGGGTTTGGAGGTCACCTCTGCCTTTATTTATGAGCTCCGTAATGATACGTTCCATGGCCTTACAGATGAGGCTGGTCAGGCTTATGGGGTCTGTAATTCCCCAGGTCTGTTGCTAGGCCACCTTTGTGGAGGGGAATAACTGTAGCTGTTATCTGTTCCACAGGAACAAACCCTATGGTTAGGCTGTGATTGAAATGGGTACTTAATGGTGATGCTATTTCATGTTTTAACCTGTTTAGATGACATCCTGGGATGTCATCTGGTCCCATAGAGACCATGTTCTTTGCCTTAGACAGGGCTTTGAGGACCTGCTCTTCAGATATGTAAGGTGGGGGGTGGCTTTGGGGGAGGGTTTGTTGTAAGTTAGGAGGGGATAAGGGAGTGAAATTTTTTGCCAAACCTATCCGCTAGCAGGTTTGTTATCTCTGTGGGATCATTGTGTGTGATACTGTTGGCCTCCAGTTCTGCACATGCTTGGGTCCTACCCTTTAGGTTACGTATATAGCTGTAAAAGGTCTTATGGTTATCCTTGGCAGTACTTGCTAGGTTTCTCTCGAAGCTATTGGATGATTTGATAAGTTGTCTTGTTTGCCTATTAATTCATTCACTCCAATGGAGCTGAGGAAGTTTGCACTGTAACTTCCAATGGCCATAGCCCAAGCCTTTTGACAAAATCAAATTATGTCCTCACATTTCAAACAAGTGTTCATATTTCTGGAACCATAGTGGTTATGAAATAAGTATAAATGGAAAACTCTTCAGCAAAAACTATTTTTATAATGGTAGTATTCTTTAGGTTGTAGGTCTTAAACCGAATTCTGTAAGTCACAGTAAACACAGTAACTATTACATTTGTAATATTTTGTAAACACCTTACATTATCTCAGCAACCACTCAAGTTACACACATATCGTCAGCAGCATTTTATTCATGTAGCTGAGAGCTTTCATATGAGGCTAAGGAGTTCTGTCTGTGTTACTTGATTGTTGAGATATTTAAGACAAATGTGAAAATTATATCTATATCAATTAATATCATAAAAAACAATAGTTAATATCTATTTTACCTGCACTAGAAAGAGGTCCGATATTAATGCAATCAAGTTTGCCATTGTGTAAGCTTTAAGATGAAGTCTTTTAAAACCGTGTACTGGTTTTGGAATTATAGATGCAAATATGAACAAGCAATATTTGACACCTAGAGGCATCAGCAGGAGTTAACTGCAGATGCACCTGGAGGCATCACTCAGATGTAACGAGTTAAGGCCGAGGAGTGTGTTTTTCCATTGTTGGGTCCTTGTCTTTGTTTTCTTGGAAAGCAACTTTTTGTGTTTATTGTAGAGTTTGTTGATGCTGGAAATCCACCACGGCAGCTTGATTTTATTTGGGGCTCTGGCTTTGATTCTGTCTGGTATAGCTGAGTTTATACACTTATGCAAATGATTGTACATGGCATTAGCGTAAGCTGTGGTGTAGTTACCACTTTCAGCTTGGGGTGGGGCTTGGAATGCATTTATACCTTCACCTAGGAAAGCATAGTTTACCTTGGTAAAGTTTTTTAATCTGATTTCACCCTTTGTGAGTTCGGATGTTAGTTTGTGATCTGTTTTAACTAATAAGGGTCCAACAGTTGCAGCAGTGCACCTGTTTGACATGTTGGTGAGGGCCAGATTTAGAATGTTTATTCCTCTTGTTAGGGTACAGACAATTTGCTCCAGAACATTTGAATTCACAAAGTCAAGGAACTTTTGTGCTAACAAGTTTGGGCTAGAGCAGGTTTCCCAGTTGATGGTGGGATAATTGAAATCCCCCATAACCAGTATGTTTGTAAAATTTGGATTGTCTTCAGTTTGGTTAAGTAGGCTTCATGGGTGTCATGACCCACAGAGTGGGATCTATAACTGGATAAGACATGAATGGGGGGGTCTTACCCACCTTAACCTGGACTTTAAGTAACTCCATGTTGTTGTCCAGTCTAACTAGATGTGAATTGAATTTATCTCTAATATAGATTGAAACATTGCCTCCTTTGGTTTTCACATGTTCCTTTTGATCTAAATGTGGAAGGCATTGTGGACTTGCAGGGCCCGAGGCACTCTGAGGCCTTAAACCAGGTTTCTGTGACTGCATAGACATCTACATCTTCTAGTGATAGAAGTGCTTTCAAGCAGTGCACTTTTTGGCTTAAGCTCCCAACATTTAGTAGCATTACCCTTATTTTTGTTCTGATTGGTTAATTTCATCAATGTGATGTTTTTGAGACCTTGCCTAAAAAGGCACTGTGAGGGAGGCAGGGAAATTTGCCAGCAGCCAAAAGCCTAGGGGTGCCAGGTGCAAACGGTCTCTGACAAAGCAGCAAGGTTTGTGGACCATGGCTTCCCAGGCAGACAGGAACTGGTTCCCCTTGGAATTACACCAAAAACTAAGCCAATTATTGAAATCAGTCATTTTTTTATTTATACTGTGCCATCATTCTAGGGAAGGGTAGTATGCAAAGGACATACCTGCCTGGGACACTTAAGAGAGCTCGACCACGTGTGTCTTCATATAGTCCACTGATGTATGTCTCAAGTCGTTCACACCTACATCAACTAAGACAGAATCATAACAGTACTTGTTGCTGAGAGACCTGAATGCATGCATGATTTAGTGAATCCTGGCACTGGACAGGCAGCTGATCGTGACTTTCTTTTTGTCCATCCTGCTGAGTGGGACATCCATGTGTCTCACTGTTGAGTCTTTATGACAAGAAAACTTAGTTTTTGAGTGTTATGCCTAATGGGCTTGGTGGGTGAGAGACTGGTGTTGCTGTGTGTCATGGGTGCTGTGGAGACTGCGTTAGTTGTAGCAGACTTGTGTTTTGGAGGTCTATGTTGTTTCGGTAAGTTTTTGGAGAGAACCTCTGCGTATGTAGATTTATGTGCTTGTGCATGAGTAGTGGTACTATGTGAATATGTAGTGGTGGGTGAGTTGACTACCTTCTCTGTGTTGCTCTTTTCAGTGAGGAGAGCATGAATTGTAGATTTTTGGTGTAACTACATCTCTTGCTCTCTGTACAAGACTGTGTTACTAGTAAAGGGTTGTCTGTTTACATGAGACAGTTGCGACACTGCCTCAAGTGACCCAAGTCAACAAGGTTGGCAGGAGAAACAAGAGTAGTCCAACTGTCCATAATGCTAGTTTGAAGACTGTTGTCATTAGGGGTGGCTTTACAGAAATGATCATGGAGGAGCTCGGAATTTGTTGAATTTAACTGCCTGGCTTTGGCACACAGTTGTGAGGCAGTGTGCAATGCTGTGCAATGCACAAACAAGCAGAAACCTGCTCAGATGCAGGGCCTAAGTTCCAGAGGCTAAAACTGGAAAAAAAGCTGTAACAAAATTCAAAAGGACCAACAAGGATGCCTTGACTGGCCTCCCTTTACCAGTCAGGTGCCAATCAAGCACAGTTCTCTCACAAAAGTGCAGACAGGCCCCTTCCAATCAAAAGTGCAGACAGGCCCCTTCCAATCCAAGATGGCCTGAAAAACATGCTCAAAACAAACAAACCACTACAAACAGTTCCAGAAGCAGCAGGCCTGGATCTGGACTGTGCTGCAGCTACTAGCTACCCTAGTTTTAGTGTGAAACAATAGAGAATATTTAACACAGCAGAAAAATAGCAGTGAGGTTTTCTTTTATAGTCCAAGAGGACTTGATTCTGCAAGGGTGTCACGGTGCAGTGACAGTTTTAACATCTTTGCAGTAGTGTGGGGGGAGGGGACTGTCAGCTCCTCTTGAACTACAAAAGAAAACCCTGAACAAAGGCCTGCAATTTAGCTACTTTTCTGGCTGTAGCTGGATAACTTCTAAGTATAGTATAAAACAAGGTCTGAGCCAAACATAAGTGAGGGTGATTAGAGATAGAAAAGAAGCGGTCCATTTACAGAAGGTAAAGAAGATAACAGTGACTCACACAAATCCCTTTATATGTCAGTGGCATGTGAATTCACAGTCACTTCCTTAAATCTGGCATGAGTCATACAAAGCATTATGGGAAAGAGAGCGGGTTGAGGGAAACAAGATCATGTTGATACATCAAGCCCCATTGGTAGCTATGTTGTGGAAAACATACTAAAATTACAAGTAAAGCATTTAGAGTGACTTTGAGGTGTTAAAATAGGTCAGGAAACAAAGATGGAGTGAAAAAAAACAGATTTTTTTTTAGTTATAGAATGGAGTTTTCCTTTAAACAATTTACTTATCTTTCCAGAGTCGGGAGTGTCAGGAATCTCTCACTCAGAGATCTCCTTTGCAGTCTGGGTTTCCAGGAGAACATTAAAAAATCTTGCCTAATTTCATCCCACAGAATACTATTCCTGGGGTGTCTCCTGGCGCATCCATTCAAAGACCTTTTCTCTTACAGAAAAAAGTAGCTATGTATCTAGATCTGTTCCTGAGTTTTCTTCCACCTAGTTGAGGACTCCAGTAAGGGAATATCTCAGGATTTTATGACTTACAGCATCTGTGATGCTCATGTTTCCGCAAGCCAGACTGCAAATGAGAAAGTACCTATGCCCTATAATCCCAACACTAACATCCCAGACTTTTCAAATTCCAGTTTTAGAATGTGTACAAAGGGAGCTCCTTTAGGGATGGCCATGGTGGTGCAGTGGTTAGTGTTGCTGCCTCACAGCAAGAAGTTCTCTGGTTTGATTCTCAGCTGGGATGCCTTCTGTGCAGAGTCTGCATGTCCTCCCTGCGGTCACGTGGGTTTCCTCCTGGTGCTCTGGTTTCCTCCCAGTTTCCAAAGACATGCTGTAGCTGGATTAGACACTCTAAATTGGCCCTATGTGTGAGTGTGTGCACGTGTGTGCCTTTTATGGAAGGTTGGGCTGGCAACTTGACACCATAAAACTCCACTGCCGATCATTCTGCGGACTGTTCCACTGTGGTACCCCTAACCAGGAAAAGCCGAAAGGTGAAGTAGAAGTGCAAAGGGAACTGCTTTGGTGGAGAGGCCAGTTTTATCTGCTCCACTACCGTCTGTAATAACAGGTGCCTCAGACTTTGCTTTGGTGTAAAAGTGAACAATTCCGCAGAGTCTCACTCTACAGGCTCCTTACATTCCATCAGAGCAAAACTTTGTGACAAACTTAGAACCAGGACAGAATCAGGGTGTCTTCCAGGTTTTTGTGCAGCTATGGAGCATATCTCAGTTAGAGCTTTTTGCTTCCATTCACAACACACAACTGGCAAAGTTCTCATCCAGGACTCCTGTCAAGCAGGCCTAGAAAACAAATGCATTCCCATTTTCTTGGATGGGAATGTTTCTGCATATTTTTCTGCCCCTGCCACTGATACTTAGGGCCATTCTGAAGATTCAGAAGGACTCTACAAAAATCATTGTGGTGACTCCCTTCTGGCCCAGGCAACAGTGATTCTCCATTATTTTGGAAGTGGCCAAGAGCAGTTACCACAAGTTTCCTCACAGACTGGACCTACTTGCACAAGACAGGTTGTTTGATACACCCCGAAATGAAACCACTTCAGAATTACTGCCTCTGTAATATAATTCAGTATGATATAATTCTAATTCCTTTTAGGCACGTATTTTCTGAGGATGTGCAGCAGGTACTAAATGAGCTATCCAGCTCCCTGTCTTATGTCTAGAACCTCAAAAATGAAAATTGAGAAAAGCTTCCTTATACACTGAATGTCCACAGATAACTCGGGTACTCTTGTAACAGCACTAAAACCTTCAGAGATTCTGTTCATTTGTACATGTTTTATGAAGGTAAGAAAGGACGACCAGTGCCAAAGCACGCAAGTTCTACATGGTTGTCGCATGTTTGCTCTTGTTATTCCCACCATAACAAGTCAGTTCCAGGCAAAGTCAAGGCACCTTCTTCTAGGGCCTTGGATTCATTAGTGGCTTTTTGGTAATGGGTGGACTCTGGAACCACTATAGAGGCATCAACTTTCACCAGTGTACATATCTTCACAAAGTGCTACAAGCTAGACTAATTTTCTAGGTCTAGAGCAGGCTTTGCTAGTTGCATTCTCCAGGAGCTCCTGAACCCTCACCTTTCCTCCTCCCAAATGTTCTAAGTCTTGATGTTCTACCCATAAAGCTTAGGATAGTGCAACAGTGATCATTAATAATTAGTATAGTGTAGTTGTATAAGTAAATGTACAATAATTGTAGATGTTTGCCTACATCACTGCTGCATTGGCTGCTCCCTCCACCTCCCCTCTTTATTTATTGTATGATTTTCTTTTCCGGGATGAGGACATTGATTTTATGTACATAACACTGGCCTGCTTCAAGGCTCTGCTTTCCATTCTTCAGTTGGCATGAAAGCTCTGAATAGCTTGATGTCCAGACCACTGTTTTTCTCCCTGCTGTGCTTTAACTTCAGATATCTGGGCATGTGGAAGGAGACCATAAGCTTTGGAAGCTGTCCAGCTGTTATATCCTTAGCAGGATATAACCGTTATAGCTTATGCTACTGCAGCAGTGATCTTTTCATACATGTACTGTTATGATTAGCTTACTTACACAACTGTACTTTCTGTTCGTCACAAACTTGCCTCCACTCCATAAAACCATATTAATCCAGATCTATCAATTTTGGCAGTATGTTTGACATTCTCTTAGCTAGTATAGACCTAAGCACTTAAAATCATCTTTTGAAAAGTCTTTACCCTTTTGGGTAATGCATCCACCACAGCTTTCTTCTAAAGTGGGAAATCCCCCCATTTCAAATATTGTTAAAACTTTCTAGATCTTTATAACTTTCTTCCCTCGTAACTTCCACACTTCCACATAAATGCTATCTCTTCCTTGAAACGTCTCTGTTGATTATACTTCAGAGTTTTTTTATCTAATTTCTTCTTGTCGTAGCTATTAAATGTTGAGTCGTAGCTATTAAATGTTGAGCCTCATCTTCCTCTAACCCTTGCATAATTAAGTTTTCTGTAAATATTTGCATTTGTACATTTCCTTGGTTCCCCCATTCTTCTGGTTTATACAGATTTGTATAACCTTTCTGAAATATCTCTGATGTATTTCTAGGATCTCTGATAGCTTTTCTTGACACAGGTTCACTAAGGTTGGCTACAATCCTTTCTACTTTCTGTTACCTAAGATGTGTTAACAAATCCTGGGCAAAAGAAAAAATGTTTATCAGAAATACCTGCTTAACAGTAAAATTTCTAAACTTTTGCATATTATCCAAATGCTGCCTGATTTTCCATTTAACTCTCTGCCATTGCTCCTCTTCTTGTTGTCTGAGGTTCTCTTTATTCTGCAATACTCTATACACTTTATCATCTCCTTTAAATAATTCCTATTACATCTTTACCATTATCTGTTTCTTATTTCTATCAGTTTTAATCTCTGGTTTCATTTTATTCCATTCACTGGCTGTTGTTTCTGAAGAAATTCCTGTCTTCCATAATAACACTCAAATCATTTCCACTACACGTTTCTTAAATTATTTTCTTTTTAGTGGATAAATAGGAACATGCCAGTGTCTCATTTTACTTCATTACCCTGCATGTTTATCTTTGTTTTTATTGGTACATCATCTGATATAGTTATTGGATGGGAACCAAAATGTTCAATTAAATACAAATGTTCATGTGGATATACATTTTCTATCCATTCTAGCCCAGTTATTGTACCTTTGAGAATAATTATGTGTATTCTCTATGAATTTTTTATGTTGATTTTATCTTCCATGGCAAATATTCGCAGATACTTGTTCAGATGTCTACCCTCTCTTGTTATATTTTCCGTTCTATGTATTCTTGATGCATCCATATTATTGCAAATCCGGTTCCATTCCCCACCCCATAAATAGTATTCCCTGATAAAAATATTATAATTTCTCCCAAAATTCTAGTAAGCTCCATAGTAGCGGTTTTGGGTAGAATGTAAATGTATGCCAGTGTGATCCTCCTCCTTTGCCAATAATCTCTTAATATCACAAATCTAATAGTATTGTCTTTTTTCCTTCTTTTGTCACTAAGTTGATTTGCAGTCAGTATTATTAGTCTCCTTTCATCTTTTTCTTATGTTTTGCTGAATGTCCACCATGAAATCCTTTCTTTACCAAATGTGTATGCTCACTTCTGTCCAATCATTTCCTGTAACATTGTTTTGTATCCTACACTACTTAATGTAACTCAGTGCTCTTTGCTTTTTGTCTATAGCTGTAAAGCCATTTACATTTCATGTTAATATTGACAGAGTAGACATTATGATAAAAAGATCTGATGTTGTCTTCATTTGCTTTTCAGTCTATGGGTTTTGGATCCAACTCAGTCGCATAAGGTTCCAACTTCGGAGCTCCTTCCTTACCCACAATGCCCTCTCTTCCAAATCCCCCAGATGTAATTTGCTTCTCTTCACTAAGCATCAGGTTCTTACTGTCTGAACTCCTCAGCATTGTTTTTAGCTGGTTAGCAACAATTTTATTGCTGTTTCTCTAAGCTAATCATATAGCTGTTATTTCCTTTCCCCCCTATCTTTCTGTCACCTTAGAGCAGTTTTAAAAATAGTTTTTCCTCTCTTTCGTTTCTCCCCATCTGTATCTTCCTGCTTTTTGATATTTATTTTATTATTTTTTTATTTTACATTTGTTGACCAGGCTAGTCTAACTGGATATATTGATACATGATATATTTATATACATTAAAAAAGTTCCTAGTTCTGTAGAACCTTAGTTTTTCCCTCCTGCTATGTGTGTGTGTGCGTGTGTGTGTGTGTTTTAGCTGACTCACTTCTTGTTCTGTCAGCATGGCTGAGCCAAAACCATCTTGGTTTAAGAAGTGCGGAACTTGTGGGCACAGAATCCCTCTTTCCAATGCGCACTCAGTGTCGTCTGTCTGGGGCGGCTCATTTGGATTTGGCTTGTACTATTTGTGCTGACTTCAATCGGCAGGCACTGACCAATCACTACAGTAAGCACATTTTAAAGGGACTCCTGTTTAATTCCTCTTCTTCAGCACCCCTTCCACTTAAGGGGCTCAAATCCCTTATAAGAAGCATAAAGAGTGGAAGAGATCCCCCAGTAGATCTCACCATTCAGAGGAACCTCCTGCCCAAATTTACAGACCCTCTGAGACAACATCATCTGTTCTGATTATCATTCAGGCCTCCTTTTCTCACCGGAGCTGAAGTTTTTATCCGGAGCCAGTGACATCAAGAACCAAGTCCTCTCTCCTACAGCAGCCCAGGCCCTCTTTCAGCCCTGCTTCTGTACCTTCTTCTCTTAGGTCCTCACAAAGCCTTTCGGAAGTCAAGGTGGACAGCATGATGGTCAAATTTTTCAAGGCACAAATTCAGCTGGGGATCTTGCCTGCTCCTGGATCCACGAGTATTGTTACGACCTTCACCCCTATCTCTTCTTCTCTGATCTGACCCCAGATTTTGGGGTTATTGGGTCCTAGCCTTCCTGGAGCTGAGACGTTGGAGCAGATGGTACGGTTATCTCGACTCCAGTGGTCTCCCTGACTTGCCTGGCTCTGACTTGAGCCAAGCAACTCTTGGAATAGCTTTGGTGTCTGTTCCGAGGGGTTGACATTCGCTACAAAATTTTCAGAACCGTCTTCCTCTTGGGCCTTGGTGTTTGACAGTTCAGCTCTGACTTCCTACTTGGACACGGGGGCAGTTTGGGTTCATCGAGCTTCCCTGTTGATCGCTTCAGCTCCAGGAGGGCTGGCTACAGTGTCCTGATCTCCCTTGGTGTTCAAGGTGATGGAGAGGATTTTGTCTGCACCCAGAAAAGCCTCAACTCTACCTGCTTCGGATCCCGCCCCCCCCTTACAGTTTTTGTGTCTGAGATGTCTACTGTGTCCCATCTGATACAGCCTACCCAAAAGGACTTCCAGTCCTCTTCCCATAGGGAACCTCCAGAGTCTTCCATACCCCCCTGGAGCTCCCCATCAAGGAGGTCCCTCAGGAGCACCAGTGCAAAAGGAGACATTTGGATTCCCCTTTGAATCCCTCACTGAGGACACCGACCTCAATGAAGAGGAAGGGTCCTCCAGATCACCACCCAACAATGTCTCCTTCGGGGATATCATGGAAATTGTTCGCCAAATGGGTGGTTGGTGTTTCCAGAGCCCTAACCCAGAGGGGAAACCTTTGGGTCAGGCCCATCTACTTCTTTGGCGTCCCCCCTGTAGACCCCCTTATTGACCTTGTGTCTCGCAGGGCATGGAAGGAACTGGACACAATGGAGCCTATCCCCAAGTGGCCTGATAAGATCCTTAGTGCCCCTTCTGACTGCCCACACTGGACTAAGGCAATTTCAGTTGCAGCCGCCACCAGAAAGGAGCTGGCTCAGCAGAGCTCCACTATCCATCCCCCTAACAGGGAGTCTACGGCTTTGGACAGGTTTGGAAAGCAGGTTTATGCTTCACCAACATTTGCATTGTGAGCACTGAACTATTTGGCACACATAACTAGGCTACAGAGGGACTTAGTTAAGGAAATCTCTAGCTCTGTTCCAGGGTCCATGTCAGCTGAGGACCAGAAAACCTTTTACTCAAGAATGGCCACCCTCTAGTCTATCTCCAGTATGTCCATGAGATTGATCTCTCATGCTGCAGAAGGTGCCTCACAGGTGACCAGATCAGGCATTGCCATCAGGCGCCATGCCTGGATGTGACTGTGTGATTTTTCCGAAACCTATAAGGCATCCTTTGTCAATGCTCCCTTCGATGGATCAACACTTTTCAGTCCAACAGTTAAAGACACACTCTCCCAAAGTGAAAAGGATGGAAAGACCTTGTCTGCCATTGGGATATGCTTCACTACCCCACAGTGGACCTTTTCCAGGAACCAGCATGGCAGTAAGAAGTTGTGATTCTGTAGATCACAAGGTCTTTTTCATGAATTGCAAGGGAACCTCTCCTCCAGAGGCAGAGGGGGAAATAGTTATAATAGCAGATGCTGCCCTCATGGCAGAAAGGGGTCCGATGAACCAAGTGTCTCAAGATTATTTCTCAGAGAGACTCAATCAGTGATCCTGAGGGATTGTCCGACTACTTTACTCTGGAGGCAGTTAGGGGCGTTTGTCTCTACACCCAACAGCCTGGGAAGCCATCACAAAAGATTGTTGGGTGTTAAAAATTATATCCAGAGGCTACACTATACTATTTTTCCAAAAAGCCATACCAAACAAAATCCTCCCTGATGTTCCACCCAATCAGCAGGAGGAGGCAGCATTAGAGATCTCAAAGCTGCTCTCAAAGAAAGTCATCCAAAGTGTTACCCAGACCATTTCAGATCTGCATTTACTCCAGGTTCTTTTTAGTGCCCCAAAAGACTGGGAACTTCAAACCCATTCTGGATCTCACCTCTCTAAACAAGTCAGTTGCCAACTCAAAATTCCGAATGGTCACGATGCAGTCCATTCTTCCCTTCCTGTAGAAGGACTACTGGATGTGCTGTATGCTTCAGGCTGGGAGCCAGTCACTATCAATTCAAAGCATTGCCCTTTGGTTTGACCACAGCTGTCAGGGTGTTTACCAAATGCATGGCAGTCATAGCAGCTCACCTGAGGGAATTCTAGGTGTTTCCTTATCTAGACAATTGGCTCCTAACTGCTCCCACCACTCAGCATTGACTTCTTCAAGCCGGGGAATACCGATTACATCTAGCCTCGACTTTGGACATTTCTGTCAATCTAAACAAGTCTCATCTTCATCCAGTTCAAGTCATAGACGTCATCAGGGCTCGTTTGGACACCATTCGATCTCTAGCCCTGTTAACACCAGACAAGATTTCTACTGTAAGAGCTCATGTCAAACAGATAATGGGCATTCCTGACCCCCAAGCAGGTCTTTTCCTTCAGGCTTTGGGGTCCATGGGCATTCCTGACCCCCAAGCAGGTCTTTTCCTTCAGGCTTTGGGGTACATGGCAGTTACAATCACTCTGGTGCCATTACCCCATCTTCACATGAGAGTATTTCAATGAACCTTGGCCGTACAATGGTCTCTCCTTCACTATCCATTAAACTACCCAGTCAGGATCTCATGAGCTTGCAAGCAGTCTGTCATCTGTGGATCCAATCTGATGGTCTTCTCCAGGGTTGCCCAATCACCCTTCCAACCCCATTGGCCACTGTGACCACAGATGCATCTCAACTCGTGTGTGGGGGGGGGCATTTTCTGGGACAGACAGTCCAAGGCATGTGGTCCTCCCTAGAGACCAATCTGCATATAAATGTTCTGGAGATGAGAGTGGTGCTTTTTGCGTTAAAAGCCCTTCATTCCTCTCTCCCCATGGGAACTATTGCTATTCAGACAGAAAACCTGTCTGTGGTCTGGTACATCAACTAGCAAGGAGGAATCAGGACTTATTCTTTGTGGCAAGAGGCCATGAGGGTGTGGCAGTGGGCAATCTCTTCCAGCTGCTTACTCATAGCAATGCACTGTGATGACCCACCAGTGGACCAGTAATCAAGGAGCCTCAATCCTCACAGCTGACAACAGTGGGGGAAGTACACTAGGAGGATAGCAAGTACACACACAGTGTTTCCAGATGCAACTGTCTGCATCAAGTGCAATTTCCATTAAGAGCAGACAGACCACAGTCAGTTTGGGGCTATTTTCTACCCTCTTTTTCCAAATCCCCAGTAAGACTCCCCACTGGCACAGCTGTAGAGTTGAGATCTCAGTTGAGTGGCCAAGCCAAGACCTCCAGCACCCTTTCTGCCCAACCAGTACTTTGTGTCCCTGCCCAAGTAGCTGACACACACACTCTTTGAAGTTTGATCCACACACACACCTGGGAAAGGCACAGGTTTGCTTGCTATGCTCCCTTTTGCCCAGACTATAAGGTAGTTATCACTGCCACCAGCCAACTCCTTATCAACTACTTCCAACACCCTTAACAAAGGATGTCCAATCTTACTGTGTAATATTAATATTAATACAAATGGTAGTTTGACCAAGAACAAGGCTATTAGGAGTGGCCCGCACAGTGTCACCAAGTAAATATGCAAGTACTCTCAAAACTTAAATACCTCTAGACAGATCAGCCATAATGAAAGGTTTAAATATATATATATATATATGTAATAAAAGAACAAGTCAGTGCTAAATGTATATTCACAGTGACATCAGAGTTCAAAACCTCAAGAAATATGTAAAACAACATTGCAGGACAGTCTTAAATAAAGAAAAATATCTAAACTAAGCTTTGCTATATTCCTAACTGTATCTAAGAGAATTACTATACCCTAGCTAACTTAAGATCAAGGCAGATGTGGTAAATAGTTCTTGTTGTTGTTGTCAGGTCCAAGACAGCATACAGAATGCTGTGTCTCTGTCTAAGAGACTTCTCAAATTAATATCTCAAATATTGATGGGATAGCTTGCAGAATGCCATAGGTTCATAGGTGGGTACTAGGCTCTTGGCCCAAGGGCCTACGCAAGCCTAGCCAACAAGGTTCCCTGGCGTACGCCACCCAAGAAAGTTATTTTCCTGTGCCACTGTCGAGCAGACACACAGAAGTGATCCCCGGGGTGTATTTCCTATTTCCCATCCACTCATCAAGAATTTTCTTGAAGAGTGCTAATGAAGAACTTTGCTTGACATAGATGGGCAGCCTGTTCCAGAGTATGGGAAGTATCTGGGATAGGAATCTATCCCTCCAGCATGCCCTGCTTATTGTGGTGACAAGGTTTAGGTCCCTAGAGCGTGTAGCTCAGAGGGATTGGGATTTCTTTAGGTGTAGCATGTCCAACAGCTCTGGGTTTGACATAGCTTTATATGTTAGGCAGAGATCACCTCTGAGTAGGCGATATGCTACGGAGTAAAGCTGGAGTTTTTTGAGGCAGTCAGTGTAGGGCATTTGTTTGAGGCCAGTAATCCTCTTTGTGAGGTACTTCTGTGGCCTTTCCAGCTGCTGCAGATGTCTTGTGAGGTACATTCCAAAAGGGGCATTGTACTCTATAGTGGGTCTAATGAGTGTCGAGTAGAGGGGAACGATGACCTCTTTTTTCCTGGATGAGAACCCTTTTATGATGAAGTGTGCCATGTAGAAGGACTCCCTGGCTACTGTGGCGATGTGACTATCAAAGGAGAGACTATGTCCACCTGGGTCCCAAGGTCTCTTATCATGCATTCGGTGTTAAGTAGATTGCTGCCTATGTGGTAGTTCTTGAGTACAGAGTTTTTACCAAAGGGGATGACACTGCACTTTTTGGCATTGAGCTTGAGGCCATGGCTCTGACACCAGGCATCTGTCTCAGAGAGGCCCTTCTGTAGGATGTTCACATCATTTGGGGACTTAACTATGGCTCCTAGTTTGCAGTCATCTGTGAACTTCGTTAGCCAGAGGCCTTCTGTGTTAGCCTGTACTTCAGAGAAGTAGATACCAAACAGGAGCAGTCCCAGGATGGAACCCTGTGGCACTCCACTTGTCACTGGTTTGAGGTCAGATTTGGAGTCTGCAACTTTTACAGTGTGGGTTCTGTCAGTGAGCCAGTTGACAACCCATCCTGTGACATAGGGATTTATGCCTAGTTTATTGAGTTTAGCTATACTTCCAGAATGGGGGATGGTTTTGAAAGCCTTGGCGAGGTCAAGATAGGCTGTGTGAACCACCTTACCCTCATCTACGACTATGGTGACTGCCTCAATCAGGTTCAGGAGGCATGATCTGCCTTTCACAAACCCGAACTGGGTGGGATCCAGAGTTTGGAGGTTACCAATGTCTTTGTTTATGAGTTCCATGATGATACGTTCCATGGCTTTGCAGACCAGGCTCATCAGGCTAATAGGTCTGTAGTTCCCGGGATCAGTGGTGGCTCCCCATTTGTGGAGTGGGATAACTGTTGCTGTGCGCCATTCAGTGGGCACAAAGCCCGATGCGAGACTATTATTGAACATGGTGCTTAAGTGGGGAGCCAGTTCATTCTGACGTTCGTGTAAAATGCAGCCTGGGATGTTGTCCGGTCCCATGGATGCTGTGTTTTTGGCTTTAGAGAGTGCAGCTTTCACCTGCGTAGTTGTGATTACAGGGACTCTGCATTCTTCCTGTATAGATATGGGCCCTTTAGGGGGTGGGGGTAAAGTTAGCAATTTTCTTGCCTTTGTGGTGTAACTCAGAGCAGATCTGGGTATTGCCATTGAGATTCTTGACATAGCTATAGAATGCTTTGTGGTTGTCCGTGGAATTAGTGGCGATTTTATTTTCGTAGCTAGCTATGGAGGATCTTATAAGGGATCTCAGCTTCTTACTGAGGCTGACCAAGGAGCTCCTCCACTCATGGGATTTTACTCTCTTTTGCAACAGTTTCTTCCTTCTGTTGTACAGTTTGTTTATGGCAGGGGACCACCAGATTGGCTTCCTTTTTTTGGAGGATAGTGTCTAGGTTTTGTTTGGGATAGCACGATCCATGCACTCCTGCAAGTGCTTATAGAGTGCATTTGTGTATCAGCAGTTGTAACTGTATTGTCCATCTGCATGGGTGTCATGAAGTTCACTACTTCTGTCTTAAGAAGCATGAAGTTGGCTTTGGAGAAATTTTTTACTGTGGTTTCCTTAATGAGGGTGGGGGTGGGATGTGGATATCAAGGGTGATTAGCTTATGGTCGGATCGGACCAACGAGGAGTTGACTTCAGATGTGGAACACCGGTCACTCATGCTGGTAATGACTAGGTCTAGGATATTGTTGCCCCGGGTGGGGGTGTGAATAAGTTGATCTAGGGCATTGGAGTTTATGAATTCCAGAAAGCGTTGCGCTAAGGAGTTGGTACATGAGTACTTTTCCCAGTTAATAGTGGGGTAGTTGAAGTCGCCCATTATTAGGGTGTTTGGTTGAACCCTAATATTTTCCAGTACATCAAGAAAAGAGGAGTGGGAATCCTGGGGCATGGTGGGGGATCTGTAGCAAGCTACAATTTGGATTGCAGTTTTGCCAAGAGTTAGTTGCACTTGGATAACCTTGGATGCATTATGCTGAGCAACTAGCCTGGAGGTGTGGATATCCTTAATGAATATGGACACACCCCCACCTTTGGTGTTTTGGTCCAGGTTACATGACCGAAAAGTGTGGTATGAGTTATAGCCTGGTAGTGCAGGGGCGCTCTCTGGAGCCTTCAACCAGGTCTCAGTCACTGCACAGATATCGATGTTCTCCATTTTAAGGAGTGCCTCGAGTGAGTGCATTTTGAAATTTAGACTTCTGGCATTGAGTAGCATTACCCTCAGTTTTTGCTTCACTTCTTGTCCATCTGACTGTATCCCAGGTGAAACCCCTACCGCTGGAATCTGGTAGTACTTAGCATCTACCTGTGAAAATGCATAGACCTCGGATCTTTGGCAGATGCTGTAAGTCATAAAACAATTGCACTCCTTCACATTTCAAAAACAGTAATTATTTTACTGTAAAGACAATACAGAAATCTCTGTAGTACAGACATTGTCTGTAACTCTTTGAAAACTGAAAGATACCTTCTTTTTATGTCCTAGCTATAAAGTAATTTAATTTCAGCTGCTTTTCTGAAGTTAACCTCCTGTATTCCAGTTTCCACTGTTAAAATATATACACAGTTACAATAATGCATGTACATTTCTGTTCTCTTCCAGTAGGGCATGCTGTGAATCCATTTTAAACACAAGCGTTTTGCAAATACCCTTTTCAACACGCATGTCTGTACAAACAAGTTTGATATACACACAATATACAGTTCTAAATGGTTTGTAACACAAACATCTTATATAAATCATGTAGATATTCACAAATGACATATCATTATTTACAAAATTCCAGATGGCTGTGCTGGCAGTATCTCCCTTTGTCATATGCAAATTCCGGGGAAGTCTGACATCTGGGAAGACAGGCTCAGCAGGACCACTCTGATGTCTCACGAGTGGTCCCTCGATGCTTCAGTTGCAAATATGATCTTGCAGAGATGGGGTTAACCTTGCTGCAACCTATTTGCATCTCCCTTCAACACCAATTGCAGAAAGTTTTTTGCCTTGATCCCTCCTCAGGGACAGTCACAGAGAGATGTTTTAGTCCATGCTTTGTCCCTCTGTCTATTCTATGCTTACCCTCCTCCAGCTCAACCCCAAATTTTTGCAGAAAGGTCAGAGGTTAAAGTGCCAAGTCATCCTCATTGCTCCCTTTTGACCCCATCAAGTGTGTTTCCCCTTTTTTTGGTTCATCTAGTTCATCCACCTTGGACTGTGGATGCCTCTCCAGAACTGTTGTCCCTTCCTTCAGATGCTGTCATCAGGATCTTCCGAATCTGAAACTAACCAGTTGGTTTCTCCACTTCCAGTGATGGCTAGAACACCTGGGCTTTCTTGCTCAGTCAGAAAAATGTTGATTGCGTCATACAAACCTTCCACTAGGAAGCTGTAAAACAGTGAGTGGAAGAGGTTCTCCCTCTGGGCTCATCAGAACAGTCTGGATCCTTTTCCTGCTCCAGTCTCAGCTGTGTTGGACTTCTTGGCATATCTTTTTAGTAAAGGTGCAAGTTTTTCCAGTGGTGAAAGTGCAAGTGGCCATCATTTCCAGTTTTCACATAGGGGAGAATTGTTTCTCTCTAGCATCATCTAAATTGTACAAGGCCTTCTTGAAAGGCACCTTTCTCTTATGTCCTCCTATTGAGCATCCGGCACGTCCCTGGGACCTCACCTTGGTTTTATAGGCATTCGTTTTGCCCCCCTTCAAACCTTCAGCTAAGGTAGACTTAAAGTTCTTGACTTGGCAAACCTATTTTCTTGGTGGCTATTACTTCATCTGAGAGAGTGTCTGAGTTCCAGGCCTTATCTTGCAAGCGTCTGTATCTGATTTTTCACAAGGATAGAGTTTCTTTGCGTATCATTCCTTCCTTTTTGCCCAAGGTTGCTTCTGCGGCTAACTTGAACAAAGTCATCAATCTCCCTGTCTTCTTCCCAAATTTTCAAATCAAGGGAGAGTATCTGCTTCATACTTTGGACTTGCATGTACAACTTCATTTATATTAAAATAGAATGAAAACCCTTAGAAAATCTGACCCGCTCATCATATCGTTTTCCAAGCTCAGGTTGTAAACCAATGTCCACAGTTACCCTAGCTCATTGGATAACCAGCTGTATCAAACTTGCATTTTTCCACTAAGTGTATTCCCTTACTTTGCCACATTAAGGCCCATGCTACTAGATCTGTTTCTACTTCTTCAGCCTTCTGGTCAAAACTTTCCCCTTAATGAAATTTGTGCAGCTACTCCATGGTCGTCATCATACCTTTATTTCTCGTTACAAACTGGACATTATTTCTAGGAACAGGGCTTTCTTTGGTTCTACTGTGCTCTGGAATATCCTTCTTTGAGGGCCTCCCAAGTTCTTTAGTAGCTGGTGACTCTGTCTCATAGGTTGAAGAGCAAATGAAGGCAACAACATCAGATAAAGAGGTTGTGCACTCACCATAAGGTTTCATTTGTGGTGTTGCCTCTTATTTGCTCTTCATCCTTCCCTCCCTCCATCCGCCTACCTTTTGGAGGACCTAACAGAAAATTTTGGACAGATACTTCTATTCTGACCTTTCAGCTCCTGAAGCATCTAGGTAGTTTCCTTCTGTTTATGTGTATCTTGGTTATGTGATGTACTGTGTTGCAGTAAACGCGATCTGAGAGATTTGGAGGAGAGGGGTGTCATGGGTAGGGGAGGAGCTCTGAAGTTGGAGCCTACAGCTTTGGTATGCGGTTGAGTCAGATCCTATCTTTGGATCCGAAACCCATAGGTTGAAGAGCATATGAGAGGCAATGACACAGATGGATCATTATGGTGAGTGCATAACTTCTTTTTATTCCAACCTAGTGTACACAACAGTTCTCTTGAATGTATATTTCCAAGTTTTAGCTTACATGCACCCACTAATACTTGACAGGCTGATCCCTTATGTTATTGCTTCTGATCTCTGTTTGAACCCATGCCACAATTTTCAGATTTTTTGCTTAAGTAAAAAGACTCGGACAAAAAACTAAATAGATTTTCAAGTCCTTCATCCCCTTTTAACTGAACACCCAAATCTATGTATGTTTTTTGAAAAAGGAAGTGTACCCCTCCAGAAAGGAATAGATGCCCCCATATCGATGGCTGCTACCATGAGCATTCTCTTTTCTAAAATAAATGAATAAGATATCCTGACAAAGGTAACTATACATCTTGCCAGCATACCAAAGTCTGGGTACCTTTCACTTGCATTGTATGTCCAAGATATGTCCAAAGCACTTGAAAATTAGAAGGTATGTAAAGGATGTAGGCACGAATAACCTCAGAAATGTCTTTGCACAAGCCTAAACAGAGAACAAGTTACAACTTTGGTCTGTCAGCTGTAAGGCTCTGCAAGTTTTGGTTGCCTTGGGCAGATAGATATTCTTTCTACCTATTTTTGACAAAAAAGTACTTGTTTTTCATGTCAGCTAACTGTGTGAAAAATATGACTATGGGAGGCAGTTTCCTTATATGGACAATCATACTAAATGTTTATTATATCTGGGATCCAGTCATAATTAGGAGTATTATATTTATCAGTCATTTGTCCCAAAGACTCTTAAGAGCCATTTTGTTTTTTCTGAAAGTTTGTCTTTAAGAACCAAAAGTTAGACGAGTTTACACAGGGGAGAATGGCTTCAGAAGCTTCCCACTCAGATGTCCTTCTCCAGTTGAAAAAGAAACTAAAAATGTTGAAGGCTGAGGTTTCTGCTGTCCTGTTGGACACTGATGCCTCTGCTGTTCCTCTTGACAAATCCACAGACTGTTCAGGTTTATTGGCTACTCTGTCACAGTCCCTTCAGTGGCCAATAAGGCACAGCCTCTGTGCATATCCAGCCCAACTGATCAGATGCCCGCCCCAGCAGGGAAGGAGGATCCACAGTTGATCATTTCCAAGGGACTTGTGACTGTGCCTCAGACTCTAGTAAGTGAAGGCATCTCTAGTACACTTATCAATGTATGTCCAGGATCTGAGTCACCCCATTTTGTGCAAGCTGATGTCCATGAAAAAATTAGCATAAGACCAAGCATACCTTTCCCCACTACAGCTATTACTGAAGAGCCTCAGGAGATGTATGATTTTTCTCAAGGGCTCTTTAACGCCTTTATGTCCCTTAAACCTTCTCAGTTTTTTTCTTCTACTTCTACTTATTCTTCTACTCAAAAGGACTTAGAAACCTCTCTCCTAAAGAAGATTCTGACACTGATGTGGATTCTTCAGCTTTCTCTTCCTAGGTTCATTCACCTGTGGGTTTTGAATCTGAAGACGATGACATTATGTTTCCTGATTCTCCCTTAGAGGAACTTTCTTTTGGTGATACAGTCATAAAATTATCCAGAATTTTCATTGGATGGGTAAACAAGTGTCAGCTATACAAAGGAGGTATTATTCTTACCTTTTGTATATGGAAGTCCCACAACTATCATGCATTCCTCAGGTCTGGAAGCATTGCTTTCCTTAATTCAGAAGCCCACCCTCCCTGTCCCTAAAGAAAAAAAAACTGAAAGATTCTGTAAGGTCCTTCATTCCCATTAAGTTATTCTATAAAAATCCTTCATCTGGCCTTGCTGTAATATTTGTGGAAAGTGATAAACTGACTAAGCTGCTTCACCTTTCTAATATTTTGACCAGTGATAGATAGCAGAGCTATAAAAGGGTACAGTAAGAATATTTCCAAATCTGCTACTCTTCCTGCCATTCCATTAAAGTGTTGAGCCACAGTTTTTATTTTACCGCATGCACTACGGAATGTTCTCTCCATTGCCATCCAACATTTTCCTCCTATTGGTGCCGGTTTTGTAGTGCCAAGTTTAAAATTGCACTCTTCATGAAAAAAAAAAAAAAAAAATTGATAGTAATAAATTTCCATATCTGACATTAAAGAAAAATTTGGTAAACTTTACCCTTGGTGATGTCAGCATATGGTATGCATACCAGTACATCTTTAAACTTTAATGAACACTGTTGAAAGCATGCATGTGTTCCTGTCCATTAAATTATATGGATGCACCCCACACATTCCCTCAGCTGACATCAGCAAGGTATTAAGTAGAATTATGTGAGTGTATTCTGAATAAAAAAGTATTTGAAGCTTTTTATTAAGAAATCGCCCACATAATACGTCTAAGATGGGATTGAAAATACATCACTGCACTTTAGTTGACACTGCGATGGAACACTTTAATTATCAAACTCATATGATAAGGTATCTTTTATCTATCTTGGGAGACATGACAAAGTTTCTTTCTGATATGGTAGACTCAGACAGTAGAACCTCTGCTTTTTCTATTCTAAACTCTTCCACTCAAATAGTCAGACATCCAGTTAAATGCAGTTATGATTCAGCTGATGCATCTTCTAAAGCAGCTGCTACTGGATGTTCTTCGTGTTTTACTGTTGCAGTCATCACATTTGGGTTATCTGCCTGCAGGTAGCCCTCAGCCGGCCTGAATACCAGAGTCTTCGTGTTTCCTGCGTTGGATGCTGTCTCTTCTTCCATGACGTCATGTCGTCAGGGGTATAAAACATACAGCCAACCCCATTACATCAGTCTTTCTTGCCGTATGGTGCCCGAAGCAGAAGCAGTTCGCAAGTGCCGGTCGGCCAAATCCTGAAATTTTCATTTTCGAGTTTCAGATTCAAAGTCTTCAAAAAAGATAAGTACCCCATTGGGGATCCTTTTTCTTGCTCCAACCGATGTCAGTAAAAGTTAACAATTGTCTTACCTGTGGAAAGCAAATGCCTCATAGAGATTTTCATTCGTACTGCATCTCCTGTTTAGGCCCAGACCATGACGTCCCTCGCTGTTGGTTTTGTGCCTTGTTCAACCCTCGAACTATTCGTCGTCGGGCTATCTTTGCAGCAAATTACTTTCATACTCAGTATCAGTACTCCGAAATGGCTTTGTGAAGCCATCCGACTACCGATCTTCCGAAAAAACGTAAGGATAAAGACAGAGACAGACCGCATAGGTCCAAAACTGCCGACGACGCTTCCGTTAAGCTAGTCACCAGTCCGCCGGTACTCAGTGAGGCACTTTTGCAGCCCCTGATACCCGCTACTTCAGATTCGCAGGCCTCTACTGAGACCCATTTGGAGGCTGGTATGCAGCGAGATGCTTCTTCGACTATGGAACCTGTGGATGTCTCTACCTTGGATGGGTCAGGAGCCGCTGTGCAGGCACCGGATTCTGAGGGTGTTTTCAGGCCTACAGACTTGCATTTTAAACCAACACCATCATCTTCATCCAGGCCTAAACTCTCACCATGCCTAGAAAACCAATGACCAAACTGCAGGCCCAGGCCCATATGCCTAAAAACCAAATGCTTAGAATGGCTGAAGACCTTATTACCTTAATTAGGGGAAGCCAGCCTTCCCCCTCTAAGAGATCTAGAACTGATTTTCCTTCTGATTCTTCTGATCAGGAATCTGATATTTCTGCTCCTCATTACCAGGATTTGCCCTTATCTACCTATGAGGATTCTGATGCAGAGGATTCCATTCCCTCTGCTTCCCCTCCAGAGGATTTTTCTTTTGGTGAAACCTTGCACACTCTTAGGGAGCATTTCCGCTGGGAATGCCAGGATTACTCTGACTCCAGAAAGAGACTTGGGGAATTCTTATTCATCAACACATGCCTCTAGCTATCCCTCCTGTACTGGACATTGTAGATGATGCTTTCTTGGAATCTAGCCTTTCCCCAGACACTTTACCTCCAGCTCCCAGAAAACCTGACAGGTATTACAGAGTACCTGACTGTCACAATTTCCTCTTCAAGAATCCTACTGCGGATCCAAAGACCATTTCCCAAGGACCAAAAGGCATTAAGGCTACTGCTGCCAAAAATCCTACCCCTTCTGATAGAGATTCTAGAGCCTTGGACAGATTGGGTAAGATTTACACTTCTGCTACTTTGGCCATTAGGGCTTTAAATTGCCAGTTTCATATGTTAAAGTATCAGCAGCATATTATGGGACTACTTAAACAGAAAATGATGTTGATTCCTGACTGTGCTGAACACAAAGAATTACAGGATTTAATGCATTCTGTAGAACAAGTTGGTAAACATACTTTGCAATGTGGATTTGACACTTTAGAAGCATCTTGCAAGGCTGTTGTCACTGGGTCTGTACTTAGAAGGCATGCTTGGCTTAAGGGGCAAAACTTGCCAGATCATGTTAAAGCTAAATTATTGGATGCTCTCTTAAACCAAGACCGCCTTTTTGGCAACAAAGCAGAAGTCGTCCTCAAAAGGATGGAGGAAAAAGCTAAATCTATACAAACTGTTAAAAGATTTTCTACAAGTACAGCCTCACAGATTTAATAGGCATTGGCCTTCAAAGAATTGGTCCTTTCCAGTCTGTTCCAGGCCTTCTCAGTCCAAACCCAGGAACAGCAGACCACCTAGGTTACAGTTTCAGGCTGCGCACAGACCTAAGCAGTGGGGGGCTCCCACTTCCAAAGCAGGGAGTAATAAGCCACCCCCCCATGGAAAAGTGGCACAATGACGTAACTTTAACACTTCCAAGCCCTGCTCTACTGCCTGCTCCCTTCGGAGGAAAGCTCGCCCTGCATGCAAAAAATGGGAACTAATTACCCAGGACAAATTGGTTTTGAACATAGTTTTCCAAGGATACAGATTCCACTTCCACACACTACCAACCCCAAACGGTTGGCTAGACCTACCCCCAAATCAGTGGGCAGAAGGCCCAACAGCAGGTTCTCTCTCTTCTAAGTATCAGGGCTATTCAACCTGTCCCAGAAAAACAAAGGGGACAAGGTTTTTATTCAAGATTTTTCCTGGTACCCAGAAAATACAGCTCCTGGTGTCCTATCCTGGACCTCTCTATTCTAAACACCTTTCTGGTAATCCCAAATTTCAAAATGCTAACACTTCAACAGCTTCTTCCTATGCTAGGCAAGGATGCATGGTTGGCAACACTAGACTTAAAAGAAGCATACCTGCACTTCCCTATCAGGGAGTCTTGCAGAGGATACCTACGCTTCAGAGCAGGCTACATGCATTACCAGTTTTCTGCACTTCCCTTTGGCTTATCTACTGCGCCCAGGGTATTCACAAAGTTTCTAGCTCCAGCCATTGCATTTTGCAGGCAGAGAAATATTTAAATATACCCATACTTGGACGATTGTCTGATTCAGGCAGAAAGCCAGGACTTACTGTTACAACAGCTGGCATTTGTAAAGAAACTTCTAACCTCTCTGGGGTACACCATAAATGAAAAGAAATCTCACCTAATACCCTGCCAACAGATTGTATTCCTGGGAGCAAGCTTGAACACAACTTCCCAGATGGCTTTCCTCACTCTGGAGAAACAAGTTTATTTGACAACCTACTTCAAACTATTGGCCACAAAACCCCAGCTATCTGCAAGGAAAATTCTGCAAGCCCTAGGGTTCTTGGCCTCTTGCATTCTACTAATTCCATATGCAAGACTGCATATGAGGAAACTACAATGGTATCTAAAAAGCCTATGGTGTCAACATTCTCAGGACCTGGAATCAATGATTCCTATCATTCCTTGTATAAAGACAGAGTTCCTTTGGTGGGCAGAGGCCTGCTACCACAACAAGGGACTCCCTTTCACTCTACCCCCTGCCTCCCAAACCTTAACAACAGACTCATCAGACTATGCATGGGGGGCTCACTTGGCAGGGCAGTGCATTCAGGGCAAATGGAACCCAAGACAGATGCACCTGCATATCAGTCAAAAAGAAATGTTAGCTGTGCAGAATTCCCTGATGACAGCCTTCAACAACCACATTCTTCCAGGACAACTATTGGTAAAGATAGACAATACCACAGTTATGTGGTACATAAACAAGCAGGGGGGAACCACTCGTAAACTCTCTGTAGACTAGCCATGGCTCTGTGGAACACAGCCTTGAGCTACCAAGTGCACCTACAAGCTCAGTTCCTGCCAGGCAAGCTTAATTCACTGGCAGACGACTTAAGCAGAAATCTCATGGACCCACATGAATGGAAACTAGAACCAAAAATATTCAACCTCTTGAGGAACAAATGGGGAACTCCAGAGATAGACCTGTTTGCCTCCCCTCCGAACTACCAATTGGACAAATTATGCACAAGGACTCCCCACAGTCAAGCTTGGAAAGTGGATGACCTGTTCTTTACCTGAGAAAGCCTCTCGGTTTATGCCTCCCCCCCCCCTGCCTCTCCTCTCAAAGGTTCTGCTAAAGATCAAACGGGACAAGCCAAGGACAATACTGATTGCACCAGACTGGCCATGCCAGTACTGGTACCCCCTCTTGCGCAGTATGACACTGCTGGAACCATTGCACCTGCCTCAGACCCCCTCCCTGCTGTCCCAGCAGACTGGCCAGATTCTGCTCCCTCAGCTACAAACCCTGAACCTTGCAGAGCCTGGATAATTCCTTGAGCTCTCCAATAGCATCCCTCAGTAAACAGGTGCTAGATGTCATTTTGGAGGCAAGGAGGACTAGTACTAGAAAGTCCTATGCTGAAAGGTGGAAAAGATACTGTTCCTGGAGCCAGACTCAGGGGATAGGCACAACGGTACCCAGCTTACCTCAAATTCTTCAGTACTTAACAGAAATGCTTCACAAGGGCCTATCCTTCTCGTCAATTAAAATTCATGCCTCTACCATTTCAGCACATTATAATTCTGAGCCACCCCTCTTCTCTCACCCCCTGCTAAAATAATTCCTTAGAGGGGCTAAAAATTTAAGACCCCCCCCAGGAGGGCCTCCACTCTAGCCTGGGACTTTAACTTTGTATTGGAAAAGCACACACCCCCCCCCCCTTTGAGCCAGCTGCAACAGCAGAGCTGAAATTCCTTTCTTGGAAAAACAGCCTTCCTTCTGTCCATCACTTCAGCAAGAAGAGTGTCTGAATTACAGGCCCTCATGTCAGTGGAGCCCTTCATTATCTTCCATGCAGACAGGGTTTCCCTCAGGACCAATCCTTCCTTTGTGCCCGAGGTGGTGTCTAGTGTGGCCCTAAATCAGTCCATTCATTTGCCTACTTTTTTTTCCTAATCCACAAAACAAAGGGGAACGAATACTGCACTCTCTGGACGTGCACAGATAACTTAGATTTTATTTGGAAAACAAACAAAAAAAAAATTGTAAGCCTGTTTCCTACCTTTCCTGTAACTAGTGTTACAGATACAGATTTGCTGTATCCAAGACTGTATGTAAGCTTCTGAGCCCCCCAAGCCTTTCTGTGTTGGAGGGAAGCCTTCTAGCTTATCAGTGGGAGTGGTAAGCACTAGGTAACCTGTCTACCACATAAGGAGTGGTTCTGGCACAGAAATTGTAGTTATTGGCCGTTTGGGCAATCTTCCATCTCTCTCAACTTTGATTTGAAAGCCTGCATTTGCACTTGTTTCTGTCCTGTAACTCGTCTAGTGCAGATACAGATTCTTAGTTTTAGCACTTAAAATTTGCTTATTCATGCACAGCACTTGTTCAGAACTTGTAAACACTAAATAAGCTACTAATTACTGTAGCACTCAACCTTCCTCATTACCTAGAGGAAAACAGTTTTTGTACTTACTTTTCTCACTTGCTTAGAGAAAAACAGCTCTTGTACTCCCTTTCCTCACTTATCTAGAGGAAAATAGTTTTTTTATTCAAGCATGTCCAAGGGTCAGCTCCCAGTGTTCTCTCCTGTCTATCTGATGAATCTGGGCATCTTGAGGCAATGTAGAAATTGCCTCATGTACGCAGACAACCCTCTCCTCCTATCACCCAACACTACAACCTGTGAGAGATGCACTTATCTAGCCAAACTGGAGATAAAGCTCTCGCCAACCAAGACTGAACTTGACAGGAGATGAGGAGAAGGTAAACATTTGCACAACACCACGCTCGTCACATAGTTTCACTAAATGTTTACCACCAAAATCCACACATAGTAACACAAAAACATTCGTGGAGGCTCTCAATAATAATCTGTCTAAGCAACAGAGACCTCTAAAGCAGAATTGCAAGCAATCTTCATCCCCCAACACAACCCAAATGACACACAGCCCACTGACTCAGTGTGCCACTCAACCACAGCCAATAACGCAAAACAACGTACCCAGCACACTAGTCATAGGTGACTGTATAGTCAGGCACACCGATGTCCCACTCACCAGGCTAAACAAGGAGGTTTGTCAGCTGCCTGTCGGGTGCCAGGATCCACCACATAAACCATCACTCGGGTCACTCCACAACAAGTACAAATATGACTCTGTCATTGTCCATGTTGGTGTGAATGACCTGAGACGTACCTCCCTGGACTACATGAAAAGAGACATGGAAGAGCTCTCCGATCTTGTAGCCCAGGCAGGTATGACCCTAGCCCTTTGTAGCATTCTGCCATCGCCCAGAATGATACCGCAGTACAAGTACAAAGTGATTGACTTCAACAATTGGCTAAGCTTCTGGTGTCATTCTAAGGGGATCCAATATCTGTCTGCTTGGGATGACATGGTCGACAGACCACGATGCTTTGCCAGAGATGGCCTGCACCTGTCGCCCCTGGGATTCCGGTACTGGCTAAAGCTCTTGCTGCCCCTATAGTGCCTTTTTTAGGCAGGGTTCAAATAACAAATTCACCACCATAACAGGAACAGGCAAGCAAAAACTGAGGGTAATGCTACTCAATGCTAGAAGTCTAAATCTCAAAATGTACTCACTCAAGGCACTCCTTAAAATGGAGAACATCGATATCTGTGCAGTGACTGAGACCTGGTTCAAGGCTCCAGAGAGCACCCCTGCACTACCAGGCTATAACTCCTACCACACTTTTCGGCCATGTAACCTGGATCGAAACACCAAAGGCGGAGGTGTGTCCATATTCATTAAGGATATCCACACCTCCAGGCTAGTTGCTCAGCATAATGCATCCGAGGTTATCCAAGTGCGTCTACCTCTGGGCAAAACTGCAATCCAAATTGTAGCTTGCTACAGATCACCCACCATGCCCCAGGATTCCCACTCCTCTTTTCTTGATGTACTGGAAAATATTAGGGTTCAACCAAACACCCTAATAATGGGCGACTTCAGCTACCCCACCATTAACTGGGAAAATTACTCGTGTACCAACTCCTTAGCTCAACGCTTTCTGGAATTCATAAACTCCAATGCCCTAGATCAACTTATCCACACCCCCACCATGGGCAACAGTATCCTAGACCTAGTCATTACCAACATGAAGTCACACCTGAAGGCAACTCCTTGTTGGTCCGATCCGACCATAAGCAAATCACCCTTGATATCCACATCCCACCCCCACCCCCCATTAAGGAAACCACAGTAAAAAATTTCTCTAAAGCCAACTTCATGCTTCTTAGGACAGAAGTGGTGAACTTCATGACACCCATGCAGATGGGAAGTACAGTTACAACTGCTGAATCCTACACAAATGCGCTCTATAAGCACTTACACGAGTGCATGGATCGTGCCATCCCAAACAGAACCAAGATGCTATTATCCAAAAAAAGGAAGCCAATCTGGTGGTCCCCTGCCATAAACAAACTGTACAACAGAAGGAAGAAACTGTTGCAAAAGAGAGTAAAATCCTATGAGTGGAGGAGCTCCCTGGTCAGCCTCAGTAAGAAGCTGAGATCCCTTATAAGATCCTACAAAGCTAGCTAAGAAAACAAGATCGCCACTAAATCCAAGGACCAACCACAAAGCATTCTATAGCTATGTCAAGAATATAGATGGCAACACCCATATCTGCTCTGAGTTACAGCACAAAGGCATGAAAATTACAGAACCAACTGATATTGCCAACATCCTGGCAGATAGGTTCAGTGCTAACATTACCCCCTCTCACCCCCTAAAGGGCCCATATCTATACAGGAAGAATGCAGAGTCCCTGTAATCACAATTACACAGGTAAAAGCTGCACTCTCTAAAGCCAAAAACACAGCATCCATGGGGACCGGACAACATCCCAGGCTGCGTTTTACACGAACGTCAGAATGAACTGGCTCCCCACTTAAGCCTCATGTTCAATAATAGCCTCGCATCAGGTTTTGTGCCCACTGAATGGCGCACAGCAACAGTTATCCCACTCCACAAAGGGGGAGCCACCATTGATCCCTGGAACTGTCGACCTATTAGCCTGATGAGCCTGGTCTTCAAGGCCATGGAACGTATCATCATGGAACTCATAAACAAAGACGTTGGTAACTTCCAAACTCTGGATCCCACCCAGTTCAGGTTTGTGAAAGGCAGATCATACCCCCTGAACCTGATCGACTTCTTTGAGGCAGTCACCAAAGCCGTGGATGAGGGTAAGGTGGTTCACACAGCCTATCTTGACCTCGCTAAGGCTTTCAACACCACCCCCCATTCTGGAATTATAGCTAAACTCACTAAAGTAGGCATAAATCCCTACGTCACAAGATGGGTTGCCAACTGGTTCACTGACAGAACCCACACTGTAAAAGTTGCAGACTCCAAGTCTGACCTCAAAGCAGTGACAAGTGGAGTACCACAGGGTTCCATCCTGGGAACTCTCCTGTTTGGTATCTACTTCTCTGAAGTACAGGCTAACACAAAAGGCCTCTGGCTAACGAAGTTCACAGATGGCTGCAATCTAGGAGCCATAGTCAAGTCCCCAAATGTTGTGGACATCCTACAGAAGGGCCTCACTGAGACAGCTGCCTGGTGTCAGAGCCATGGCCTCAAGCTCAGTGCCAAAAATTGTAGTGTCATCCCCTTTGGTAAAAACTCTGTACCCATGAACTACCACATAGGCAGCAATCTACTTAACACCGAATGCGAGACCTTGGGACCCAGGTGGACAGTAGTCTCTCCTTTGATAGTCACATCGCCACAGTAGTCAGGAAGTCCTTCTACGTGGCACACCTCATCATAAAAGGGTTTTCATCCAGGAAAAAAGAGGTCATTGTTCCCCTCTACTAGACACTCAGACCCATTATAGAGTACAACTCCCCTTTTGGAATGTACTTCACAAGACATCTGCAGCAGCTGGAAAGGCCACAGAAGTACCTCACAAAGAGGATTACTGGCCTCAAACAAATGCCCTACACTGACCACATCAAAAGACTCCAGCTTTACTCCGTAGCATATCGCCTACTCCGAGGTGCTGTCTGCCTAACATATAAAGCTATGTCAAACCCAGAGCTGTTGGACATGCTGCACCTAAAGGAATCCCAATCCCTCCGAGCTACATGCTCTAGGGACCTAAACCTTGTCACCACAATAAACAGGACACGCTGGAGGGATAGATTCCTGTCCCAGAGACTTCCTATACTCTGGAACAAGCTACCCATCTATGTCAAGCAAAGTTCTTCATTAGCACTCTTCAAGAAAAATCTTGATGAGTGGATGGGAAATAGGAAATCCACCCCGGGGATCACTTCTGTGTCTCTGCTCGACAGTGGCACAGGAAAATAACTTTCTTGGGTGGCATAAGCTATGAAACCTTGTTGGCTAGGCTTACATAGGCCCTTGGGCCGATAGCCTAGTACCTACCTATGAACTAAGCCTCTTAGAAAATATGAACAGCTGCTAGTTGGTTTTGCTGCAGGGACAAAGGGGTAGGCCATTTCAAAGCAAACCATTTCCAAATGGATAGCCCATTGCATTCATTTCTGCTACAAACACCATGGAAAACCTACCCCACAGGGAATAAGATCACATTCCACCAGGGCTGCATCTACCTCTGCAGCCTTTCTCAGAGGAGTCCCTACCAGGGACATCCTAGAAGCTGCTACCTGGAGCTCAGTACATACTTTCACCAAGCATTACCACATGCCTATTTTTTGTAAATCCAGAGCTGGTTTTGCCACTGCAGTCTTGCAGGGCTTAATAGCTGGCCTTAATGCTCTCTAACTTCCTCCTCCCTTCCTTAGCTTTAGGAATCAACCCAAATGTGATGACTGCAACAGTGAAACATGAAGAACATAGTACAGTTGTGTACACTTACCATAAATGTAGATGTTCGAGTATATTCACTGTTGCAGTCCTGGTTACCCTCCCTCCAGCCCCCTGACTTCTCTTGGCTCTACGTTTCCTTCTTGTTTGGTATATTTACGTTTTTCTGGTGTATTTGTATTTTGATGGAGGTGTACCATAACATATAATTGCTTCCCATTGTGGGGGCACCTGACATCTGGGGCAAGAAAAACTGATGTAATGGCGTCAGCTGCATGTTTTATACCCCTGACGACCTGACGTCATGGAAGAAGAGACAGCATCCGACTCAGGAATCCGAAGACTCTGGTATTCAGGCCGGCTGAGTGCTACCTGCAGGTAGATAACCCAATTGTAATGACTACAGCAGTGAATACACTCCAACATCTACTTTTATGGTAAGTGTACACAACTGTACTTTCTGTTTTGAGAGGATTCTCTTGGCTGAGGTTACAGTCCCTGTCAGGGATGTCAAGTCCAAACTTTTAGATGCTGCTCTGGATAGGGATACTCTCTTTTTCTGGTCCTGCTTCAGCCAGGATTTTCAAGAATTTAAAGGAGAGAGGAAAGATTATGCAGAATTTTAAACAAATCTTTCTTTTGCCTGTCCCTTTGTTTCAAAAGCATTATCTAGTAGGCTGACCCCTTTTATCGTAAGGAACAGAAGCCCCTTCAAAAGTTCAAGAAGTTTACTAAACATAAATTTAAGGAAAAATCAAAGTGAGATTTCAAAGGGTCAAAATCCTCCTTTCCTGACAAACTAGCATCTTTGACCATCTTCCTTTAGTCCCTTCCCCACCCCGACCAGTCCTCTGTTAAATACTTTCTTTTCCTGTTTGGAAGCTGATAACTTTAGACAGATAGATCCACACCCTGATAGAGAAGGGATACAAGATTTCTTGCCTCATTCTTCCAGTCAGCTCAGCATGCCATAGGTTTCCTCAAACCAGATTTCCTTCATTTTCCTTAGAACCAAGAACTGTTTTCTCAGGTAACCGTAGAGATAACCCCTTCACAACTTAATGGGAAAAGGTTTTACTCAAGACTTTTCCTAACCCCCAGAAACAAACAGAAGTGGAGATCCCTTCTGGACATATTCTCTGCACCTTCCTAATGGTTCCAAAATGCAGAAGGTTAATACTACAATCTCTTTTTCTAATTATGGTTTCATAATCTTTCCTTGACTTTAAATGTAAAGGGTACATAACTGCATATTCATATTCATCCAGATCACAGAAAGTATTTAAGATTTTGTGCCTTACAGTTTTTCAATTTTATGGTCTACCCTTGGGTCTTTCCACTGCTGCAAGGACATTTACAAAGTTCCTAGCTCCTGTCATTGCCTTCTGCAGGCTTCAGGGGATTCATATTTTTCCTGTGTAGACAAACTTTTTCTTCAAGCTTCATCAAGAGAGAAAATTCTTGCATACCACAGATTTACTGTAGACTTTTTCATTATGTAGGTTTCACCATGAACCTCAAAGCATCCATCCTGCTTTCCTCCCAGACTATACTCAACTCAACATGAGGAAGCATTCAGTGGTTTCTTTGGTCTGTTTGGACGGAGCATTGACAATCTCTGATCTTCCAAATTCCTCACTTGCCCTTCACAAGAATTAGTTTCTGTTGTGGTGCAACCAGATGCTGCTCATTCCAGGAGTACCCTTTTTGGTTCCCTGCCCTTGGCTGGAACTCTAGAAAAATGTCTCAGACCTTTCATGGGAGGTATATTCTTTGAACATAGAAGTCCAGGGTGTCTGGAGAGATGGACAGGACCATGTAAGCATCGTAGAGATGAAAGCATTTCTCTTAACTCTTCAATCCCTACAACACCCTTGGAACCAGGCACATTCAGAGTACTTGCAGACAACACTGTAGTTGACTTGTTGATCAGATCCAGGGCAGACCCTCATAAATGGATGCTGAACAGAGGTCTTCCTGCGGATTTTTCATCAGTGGGGTACTCCTTAAATCTCATTGCCTAAACTCGGAACAAGCATTTCAAAGTTGTCTTGCTCCAGTGAGCAATGTCCAGAGACTTGGAAAATGGTTGCCATGTCCTTCTCATGGAAGGGGAAATTTCCTATAAAAACACAAACGGCCAGCAAGATGGTTCCAACGCTTTATTAATAAATCAAGGAATGGACATAAAAATGTCCAAATCAACAATAAATTCAAACCGGTTTCGGCACAAAGCCTTCCTCAGTGAGACAAGTATATAAATGACTGTGCCAACCTTGCTCGAAAAAATCTTTTATATGATAGTACATAACAGATCAACCAATCATATCAGTTACTACAGTTCTCATTAACATAAAAATTTCTTCTTAAATCTCCACTTTATACATACATCAAAGTTTATGTTAATAAAACAACAGATGAAATGTAGAAAATAAAGTGTAAAAAATAACAATAATGTAATATAATATACACAATGTGTAATTACACCAAGGACATGGGGCAAAAATGATAAAAAGGAATGTATCTAAGTCTGTGACCATGTTGACATCAACATTATATCAAAGATAACTAATCTACTTGATATAATCAGAAAAGAATGATATTACATTCAAAAATACTACACAATAATGATAAGGAATATATATGGTATACACATACTCCATCCACTAGCAAAAGTAATATATAAAAAAATCCTTACAATTAACAACAACATATAGTAATATTTCATTAAAGTATATTTGGATGATGATATACATCTGAGAGCCATGTGTGTTGTGTTTCAATAGGACAACAACACAGAGAAGAGCTATACTTCATAAATGGTCATTAAGACCTGGAGAAAACAAGGCTCCAAGATGAATTATCCAATATTTTTCTTTAAAAGTAAGTGTATTCTCCCAACCTTGTTGATGGCTTCTGTCCCCCACTATTCGGTCGATGACAGTAAACATAAAGTTGGCTGTAGGATGTTTGAGTGTGTGTTGATACAATGCATTTGTGTTTTTTTTATTCCTATTATTGCTTCTGTGTTCACCGATCCTAATCCTAAGTGAGCGTGATGTCTTCCCCACATAAAAGGCTGAGCACTGACATGTAGCAAGATAAATAACCCAGCTGCTAGAGCAATTCTCAAACATTTTTAAGTCCTACACTTTGCTGGTGTTAGCACTGCTAAACTGTTTTGTTTTATTAACCTGATTACAGGACATACAGTGCCCACATGGAGAGGTGCCCACAAGTTCATTTCCACTCAAGGTCAATTGTTTATATTTGGCTCCACCACTATCATGATGTTTATAGTGAGAAAAAATTGAGCCCAATGTTTTACCTCTTCTATATGAAAATTGGCAATGGTTGACCCAGTTGTTCCCTTAAGTAATCATTGGCTAGTAGAATATTCCAATTATTGTCCATAATATTCCTAATGACCTGATGATTTCTCCCATAGGTGGTTACAAATCTCAAAATGCAGTCCCCTTTCCTGGCTTTATTAGTCTTATACTCCAGCAACTGTGTTCTAGATGGTCTGTCCGAGCATGTTTTGGCTGATATTATGTCAAATGGACGATATCCCCTATCCAAAAATTATTTAGTTAGGTCCATACTGGCATCCTCATAATCATCCAACGAAGAACTGATACGTTTCATCCTTAGAAATTGAGATTTCGGGATATTGCGGACAGTGTGGCGTGGATGCATACTGGATGCATGTAGTAATGTGTTGTATTCTGGATATTTACGATGTATCTTAGTACCCAGTGTATTATCCGTATTTCTGTAGACAGTAACATCCAGAAATTCAATTTGTGTTGGGTTGCTAGTTACAGTAAATTCAATACCCCAAACATTACTGTTGAGGTATTCAATGAATTCCTGAAGATATTCAGTATCTGCACGCCACACCATCCAGCAATCGTCCAAATATCTTCGCCAAATGTCCATTTCCACCAGGTAAATATTGTGTGATGTATTATATATCAAGCATTCTTCTAGGTAGGCCATGATCAAATCCGCATAAATGGGAGCAAAGGATGCTCCCATGGCGGTTCCCTGAAGTTGCCAGTAGCATTCCCCTTGGAAATATAAGATGTTTTTGTTTAAAACATGTTCAGACATGCAAATGATTAGTGTATTAAAGCCAGGTGGATATAGATTTGTTTTATCAAGCCAAAACTGAAGGGCTTGTAGTCCTGCCCAATGTGGAATACTTGTATAAAGGGATTTAACGTCCAGTGTACATAATAACCAATCCAGTTCGATTTGTGTCTCCTGTATGATCTGCAAGAATTGCGTTGTGTCTTTAATGCTGGCTCTAACATGGACTAAAAGTGGTTGCAATTGTTGTGTAAGAAACACTGATAGAGGTTCAGTCAATGAACCATGGCCAGAGACAATCAGTCTTCCTGGTGGAGAAGTCAAAGATTTATGTATTTTTGATAATAAATATAGTATTTGTTTGCATGGGTCTTTGACCATGAGATGTTTTGCTGTATTGGATGATATAATCCCTTCCTCAACTGCAAAAATGCATCAATCTCCTTTTTAAATGTAGGAGTAGGGTCTATGCCCATATACATGTAACATCTTGAGTCCGACAGTTGTCGAAGACCCTCCTGGATATAATAATCCATGTCCAAAATAACCACAGCTCCACCTTTGTCAGCCTGAACGATAGCTATTTTATTATTATTTTTGAGTTCCATCAGGGCCTTTCTTTCTACATCATTGATGTTATCATGTAGTATATCACTAGTGTATGGTGGGAAATGTAATTCTCTGAGCACAGCCTGTTGAAATGCAGCTACAATGGGTATTCATAGGGGGTTGAAATGTGGATTTGAGAAAACGGAATTCAGTTGATCTTTGAGAATTGCTGTTAACCTCAAAATATTTTTTTCAGATAAAGATAAGACAATGGCAAAACTCTAGCAAGTCAGTGACAGTCTGATATTGATCACAGAAAAAACTTGGTATGAATCCCAAGCCTTTATTTAAAATCCTTTGATGGTCCAAAGTTAGAACAGTTTTGGAAAGGTTAAGAACATTATCGAACACAGTCTCATTTATTTCAATAGCACTCGTATCAACCCATCTATTGAGTCCATATCTAGACCTTTTTGAGTGTTTACGCCCACCTCTGCGTTTGGTGTTCCTCCTAAAGGGATAGGAACATTGCTTTTCTTTTTGGCCGGTGAGCTCACCGATGGTACACCTTCACTGTCGGTAAGAGAAGACTCCTCACCCGAGGTACTGGTATACACTTTGTCTTTACGTTTTAGAATAGATCTAGGCCTTTTTCTTGTCTCTACCCTACCATTACCTGAAGACGTATCCTTAAATCTAACTGACCTTTGGATTTCAAAGGGACGTCCACGACTATAGTCTGTAACGTCCCTATTGAATTTTTTAACTTTCCTTTCCTTTGTTAATTTATCATATAGGGTTAGCTCTTTGGATAAATTCGTTACCTTGGTTTCATAATTGCAGGTGGACTCAAATTTTTTACATTTAGTACCAAGATCCTTAATTTCTGCTATATTGATATCAATTGCTCTTTCATAATAGCCAGCCAGTATTTTGACCAATCTCATAGATCCTTCCTGTACTGCCTCATTCCATTCCTCAGTCAGCCTCTGTTCAGATCTGCTGACCATCGATTTTAACCTGATCCGAAGTCCCCTAGGAACTAATTTTTTGAATAAATAGGCTTTGAATAGCCTCAGGTGCCATATATTGGCACGTAGTCCTTTAAGGGCTTTTTCCAAATTAAAGAAAGCTGACTGGCATTCATCTTGTAAAAAAGAATTATTCTTGTTCGTGTTGTTGCTTGGGATGGAATCAAGACCAAATACTTTGATATCCTCCCGATCAGCACACAACCCTTCTAGAATATTGTCCAAATCCATGGTTTGGGAAATATATTAAATATGAGATTATTAGTCACCGTGAGGTGACCTATACCCAAATAACAAGGGATATATATATATATATATATATATATATATATATATATATAAGGCAGAATGGCAAGAAAAAAGCCTCAGTATATTGTTGGACCAAGGCCAAAACAACTAGTACAAGGTTAAGTATATAGAATATTTAAACCTTAGTTACCAATCAACTAAATACCAGTACCTCCTATTTACAAAACCATATATGGTGTCATATACTCAATAGAGTTTATAGCTACCCATAGTTATAAAAAGGTCTGAAGGAACCAAGAAGCCAAAAACAAATAAATAGGTCACGGAGAAGAAATGGCAAGAAGGACAATGTGAATATACCCAATATAGTTAGTTGATAACGACAACAGCTAGTAAACATATAATGTCCCTATGGACTATTTGTTCACAAGCATAAAATAGTATGTATTTGTATTTAATATATCAAAGTAGAATACAAACTATATTGCTGTCCACTATGCAGCCTACAACAATATTGCTGTTGGTACGAATGTACCTATACCAAAAAATGTTATGTCCACTATGCAGCCTACAACAATATTGCTGTTGGTACAAATGTACCTATACCAAAAAATGTTATATACACTAAAAGAGAGAAAGGGTGATTGTTTGTCAGAAAATGATAAAGTGTTGCAAAGGCAAACCAGCATATAGTAAAGTATATCTCAATTTGGTATCCTATTTGGTATAGTAGGTTTGAACCATGCCCAGTCAAACCTTAGTACGCAGCCAAGAATTGAAAACAACAGTACATTTGTCATTGGTTTGACCATAAAGGTCAAAATCACAAACCATAGTATGGGAACATATATGTACGTATGCCTCAGTATTATTGTATTAAACCTATCTATGTTGCATATGTTAATCTTATTAGCATTCGAATCATCCTTGATGTTAAAAAAACATACATATACTAACCATTGATTAGCTATACCATCTCTAGCAATATCATATGTATATATATATATATATATATATATATATATATATATATATATATATACACACACAACCATAGGACCCCACATATATAAGAGCCCAGTATCGTGCCAAAAAACTAGTTGACTCAGATATTGTACATCATGGTAAAACCATATAAAACATAGACACTAAAGTCCAAATGGTCCCCTAAATATATTTAAAGCAATGTCCTTATATGCTATGTAGCTTCTATGGTGTAAAACATCGAAATACTCATATGTATTGTATCGTAGTATCATAAATACAACACAAAATGTCCCATAGATCCTAGTAAACGATTGTGATGTTCATCATAAATCATCGCAAATAATCAGTGGTTTAAATGTCCAGGACCCCAAGAACACAGAAAAAATAGTGTTAGACTGTACGTACTTCCACAATGTCCCAATAGGCCCGACACGTTACTCACAAGCTGAAGTCCCTTCACAAGTGGTAATCGCAATTCATGTAGTAAAACATTCATAAAGTAAAAAATAAATTCTCTTTACTCTTGGCCCAATGTTAATCGAATTATATGCAGTTCCAAAAAACAGTCGCTGTAGGCCCAACACGCTACTGACGAGCTGAAACCCTTTCATGAAAGGTAATCACAAGTCCCAAAGTATAAACATCCCAAAGATAGAGAATAAATCTGCTTTATTCTTGGCCTGGTAAATCTCGAATGATATATAGTTCCCAAAAAACAGTACCTTGACTTCTGTAGACCGCGCGTTCAATAGTACCAAAAAAACGCTTCTTGCTTCTGATCTTGGGTACACATATCCACTAATCACATTGCCCCAATGTCCATACGAAAGACATATGCCGGTAAAGTATCGATAACCAAGATAACTGCATACACCAACATTGTCAAAAACAGAAAAATATATAAATATAAATATAAAAATATAAAAGATATAAGTGAGGAGCCTTCTCCCACCTACAGCAAGGAACCGTTGCTCACAGAGAGATCAACCAAGACATCAGGAACACCATGCCCCTCACGTAGAGCTTGCACGGCCAACCAAACTTGTAAAAACACAAACGGCCAGCAAGATGGTTCCAACGCTGTATTAATAAATCAAGGAATGGACATAAAAATGTCCAAATCAACAATAAATTCAAACCGGTTTCGGCACAAAGCCTTCCTCAGTGAGACAAGTATATAAATGACTGTGCCAACCTTGCACGAAAAAATCTTTTATATGATAGTACATAACAGATCAACCAATCATATCGGTTACTACAGTTCTCATTAACATAAAAATTTCTTCTTAAATCTCCACTTTATACATACATCAAAGTTTATGTTAATAAAACAACAGATGAAATGTAGAAAATAAAGTGTAAAAAATAACAATAACGTAATATAATATACACAATGTGTAATTACACCAAGGACATGGGGCAAAAATGATAAAAAGGAATGTATCTAAGTCTGTGACCATGTTGACATCAACATTATATCAAAGATAACTAATCTACTTGATATAATCAGAAAAGAATGATATTACATTCAAAAATACTACACAATAATGATAAGGTGTAATGTCCTTGGTGTAATTACACATTGTGTATATTATATTACATTATTGTTATTTTTTACACTTTATTTTCTACATTTCATCTGTTGTTTTATTAACATAAACTTTGATGTATGTATAAAGTGGAGATTTAAGAAGAAATTTTTATGTTAATGAGAACTGTAGTAACTGATATGATTGGTTGATCTGTTTTGTACTGTCATATAAAAGATTTTTTCGTGCAAGGTTGGCACAGTCATTTATATACTTGTCTCACTGAGGAAGGCTTCGTGCTGAAACCGGTTTGAATTTATTGTTGATTTGGACATTTTTATGTCCATTCCTTGATTTATTACTAAAGCATTGGAACCATCTTGCTGGCCGTTTGTATTTGTACAAGTTTGGTTGGCCGTGCAAGCTCTACGCGAGGGGCATGGTGTTCCTGAAATTTCCTATAAGCCTTTCTGCCCCCCCCCCCCACCTGCGATTCCCAAAGTCCTACTCAAAATCAAGAGGGAAACAAGTAAAAATCTTGTTGGTGATCCCCTTTTGACCCAGACAGCACTGGTTTTCCCTTCTCTTTCATCTGGCCTAGGGCAGTCTTCACATGTTAACTCACTGAATGATATTCCCACACAAAACATGGGCTTTCTTATTCATCTAAGCTTTCTATCTCTAAATCTAATACTTTGCATGGTCAGATTTTCATTCCATTTAAGTACATTTTCTCAGAGGGCATGCTTAAAGGTGTTACAAAAGGCTAGAAAACCTGTTACAAGAAAATGCTGTTTCCATGTGGAAGAGATGTTCTTTTTGGTGCCAGAAGAAGAACCAGAACTCTTATCAAATGGATATTCCTAATATTCTGTCTTAATTGTGTGAGTTGCTCAGTTCAGGACTGACATATTCATCTGTCTGTCAGCATTCTGTGCTTGTCTATGCTTTGATCCTCCACTAGCTGTACATTTTGATGTCATACACTCACTAGCTGTACATGTTGATGTCATACACTCACTAGCTGTACATTTTGATGTCATACACTTTTTGAATGGTGTCCTTTACGTCAGACTACCAAGATCATCTGTTCCTCTTCCTTGGGGCCTGAACTATGTTTTAGAAAAGTTGCCTTTTTTTTAAACAAGAAACATCTTTATTAAGTTATCACTTTTCACATAGGCAATCATGCATTTGTATAAATGAAAAACTGTATTGACACAGTCTCAGTTGCAAACATTTTACATTACAAATCATGTCGACATAATTCTAGGTGCAAACATTATACATCACTTATAGTCTACCCAATCATTGTCTGTCAAACATTACATAGCTCATTCAGATCCTGCTTTCTTAAACCACATTCCTCCCCTGTATGTATTGTTCCCACAATTCCCATTTTTCTTATGTAATTTGCTCCTACCGTTTTCTAAAGATACCAGTTCCAGTTGTTTTATCTCTATTACTATATTCAGTACTTAGAGTACAGTTGGTTTAGACGTTGATTTCCACTTTCTTTGGCAGCCACCATAATTAGACTCAGCAAGGTCTTCTGATTTTGTATATTAGCTCAGAAAAATGATTTCCCTAATTACACCAATCTGCTTACCCAGTATCTCTGACAGAGTAGTCTGCAGGAAATCCTTAAAAACTCATTACACTTCCAGAAAATATGTTCCTAATTACCTCCTTCTTCCCCATCACACCTCCCAATACGTTGCTGTCTACTTCAGCATAAATTCTCTGGATTATACTTGGAGTATAAAAAATATCTATGTACACATTTCCAATCAAACTTCCTAAATCTTCTAGATTTTGTTGCATATTTGGGAGAGATACATATATCCCCCATTGTTTCTTTGTGAATTGCTTATCCCATCTCTCTTCCCAATCCTTTCTAACTGCCTCTGATTGATTCTTATAGTTATCATGCAATATTTTACATGTTCTACTTCTTCTTCTTTCGGCTTTTCCCGGTTAGGGGTCGCCACAGTGGATCACCTGTCCGCTCATGATTGGCAGTGGAGTTTTACGGTGTTGGGTTGCCAGCCCGGCGCCCAACCTTCCACTGAAGGCACACACACACACACACTCATACCTAGGGCCAGTTTGTAGTGTCTAATCCACCTATAGCATGTCTTTGGGAAGTGGGAGGAAACCGGAGCACCCGGAGGAAACCCACGCGACCACAGGGAGGACATGCAGACTCCACACAGAAGGCACCATTTTACATGTTCTACTAATTATTCCTTTTTAATGGCAGCTTCTGTTCTAGATTCTACTATGAACTATACCACTGCTGATGTTTTGTTTAGGACCCCCCCTCCATTTCTTTCTCTTTGCCTATACTCTGGTATCAGTCCTTGATATGGAAGGCAGTCTCTAACCTGCAGTCCAAATAAATTATTGGTGTCTTCCCATTCTGTTACCTTTCCCTCTCCAGTTATTTTCTGCCAACACCTTGGTTCCTTTTCCGGTTTTCTCTAATAAATTCTAGCCCCTTCTTGCCTATTGTCTGTCTCCCTAATTGCAGTCATCCCTATCGGCAGAATCTCGTTTCTCTATTCCTATGTTGGCTTAGTTCTTAGAATACTTTCATTTATTTTATGAATATGATATTTTGTATGATTATTGTTATTCTCCTTAAAGATCTGCATCCAAAATCCCAGTCTGTCCTTGTTTCTTGAGCTTCGTCCATTTCATCATCACTCCTTTCCACTTTGAATGATAGGTTTCTGCTTGTGCTATGTATAGAAACCTTAACTGTGTAGCTCTGAAATACCCCTTCAAATCGGGTAATCCCAAACTGCCTTGTTTTATTGGAAGAATCATCTTCTCCCACTTAATTCTTGCCCTTCTTCCACTCCCAGATAGTCCTTCAGCTCTTTATTAATCGTCTTCCACAACTTCTCTGGTCTTCCACTCCCAGATAAAGTCCTTCAGCTCTTTATTAATTTTATCCACAACTTCTCTGGTTGATAAAAATATGCCTGACCTGTGTATAAGGCTAAAATGACTAAAAACATTTTAACTGCTTGTGTCTTACTATCCATATCCATATAACAGAGCTTCCAATTTCTCAGTTTTTGTATTATCTTTTGTTTAGTCTCTTCCCACATATCCTTAGCTGCCACATCGGAATCATTCTTAATCCATACTCCTAAATACTTCATTTTATCATGTCTCCATAAATATTGATATTCCTTAGCCAATTAATCTGTGGGTCCAGAAGTTATCGCTATTGCCTTTGTTTTAGCTTCATTCATTTTGTATCCTGAAAAGATCTGAATTTGTCTCAAAATATTCTACAACACTGTAATGTTCTTTTTTATCAGGTATAAAATAATGTCATCTGCAAATAGAGCCAACTTTTCTTGACAGTTTTTTTACCATTTATATCCTTGAATTTCTGAGTCCCTTATATTCTTTGCCAGTGGTGCCAAATCTAATGTAAATAAAGGGGAAAGAGGACACCCCTGCCTGGTTTCTTTGCTCAAGCAGAAAGTATCAAAGAGGAACCCACCCACTTTAATTTTCTCCTCTGATCCTTCATATATCCTGCTAATCAGTCATATATAATCGTATCAGGGAATGAAAATGCTTCCATTGCCCTGCTCATAAAGTCCCAGCTTACTCTGTTAAATGCTTTCTCTGCATCAAGACCCACCAACAGCAGTGATATTTTCTTACATTCTGATTTCCTCTGGATCATCAGTGTTCTGTTAATGTTGTCATATGTTTGCCTCCTGTCCACAAAACTACATTGAGATCAACCTATCAATTTTGGCATTGTGTTTGCCATTATTTTAGCCATTATAAACATGAACACTTTATAATCATGGTTTAGTATTGAAATGGGCCTGTTTGAATCTGGATTTGCTGGATCTTTACCCTCTTTAGGTATTACAGTTACCACTGCTTTCTTCCAGGAAAGTTGCCTTTTGACCCTGTTTCCCCCCAAGTCTCTCAAGTTCTGTACTTGGAAGACTGTCCTGCTTGTAAATGTTAGGCTTTTATGGTCTCTCCTCCTTTTTCCATAAGGACAAGATATCCCTTGGGGCTGACCCTTCCTTCATGCCTTAAGTAGTTAATGAACTCTCTCTCTAAAACAGTCCATTAACCTTCCCACCTTTTCCCCTCTCCTCAGAACAAAGGCAAGAGACGAATCTTGCATTCCCTGGGTATCCATAGACAGTTCAGGTTTTACCTTGACAAAACTAAGTCTTTCAGAAAATCAGATCAAAATTTTATTTCTTTCAAGGCAAACATGTCTGCCAGAATACAAGCACATAATTTTTAGAGTGATCTCTTCAGCCATTTGTTATTGCTTTAACTTCCATGGGAAAATGCTCCCAGATCTTGCTTAGACCCATTCCAACAGGACCTTTGCTTTTTCTGGAGTTTTTTTCTAAAGATCTGGATTCTAGATCATATTTGGAATCAGCTGCTTCGTCTTCCATCCAAACCTTTACATGCTACATGCATTTTTCAAAGAATCTTGGATCCCAGCTCAGCTTCTCAGTCCTTTTCCATAACTGTCTGGACAATCTGGGGATCCTCCAATTCATTATTAGTACTAAACATGGATCAAAAGAAGGAAATAATACATGTACATAAGAACTTACCATAACTGTAGATGTCTGACTGATCACTGTTAAAGTATTACACACCTTCATCCATTTCCCCTTCCTTTTCTTGTCCTTTTGCATGAGGTGGGTGTTACTTTCCTTTCCCCCACTTTAAGTTGACATGTTTGCATATATATTTATAAAAAAAAAAAAAAAAATGTGTGTGTATATATATATATATATATATATATATATATATATATATATATGTATATATGTATTTATTTATATATATATATATATATATATAGATATATGCATTTGTTTATCTCTCTCTCTCTCTCTCTATATATATATATATATATATATACATATATATATATATATATATATATATATATATATATGTGGGTTCACTTTATAATCACGAAATCCTGAAATATTGAATTTCAGAATCTCGAGATCATAAAGCCGAAACCTTAAAATCCCGAAACCCCAGAAGCACGAGTTTCAAAATCGCAACTCCTACACTAAGCATATACCACACACATACACCACACACACCTTCCCCCCACAGACAAACATACACTACATACAAGCAGGGGGAAAGGCCCCTGCACCCCCGACACACCCCCTACTTAAATATACTAACTCCAAGGTTGCACTACACAGACACACAATAACACCACCATACAAGCTACATTCCCCTTGCACCCACACATCACAGTAACAAAACACACTGACACACACAAAAATCCTTAACCAAAACCCTTAAACATAAATATTTACCTGAACTTCCAGCTATGCATTCACACAGCACAACACCAGAAGCGCTACTTCAACATGTCCGTACTTCGGGATTTTGAAATTCGCGCTTCTGGGGTTTTGGAATTTTGAGCTTTTGGCTTTATAATCTCGAGATTCTGAAATTCAATATTTATATATAGGTATATATATGTGTGTGTGTGTGTGTGTGTGTTTGTGTATGTATATGGGGCTACTTCAGAATATCGAAGTTCAATATCAGCGAAATCCACATCATAGAGACAAAATATCGAAACTTTACTTCCGCAAAAGTGTACACCAGCAAAAAACATTTACTGGGAAAGTAACCGCTTGGCCACTGGGACAACATACACTCGTTGAAGTCATTAAAAACCCATCAAATTTGGGGGCTTTGCCCTCCCACATTCCCATAACTAAATATACCAACTCCGAGATTGCACTGTTGTGGGGAAAAGGGCAAATACTCCATGGTGCCAAGTAGTTCCTTCCTGAGTGTCATCTTCAATGATGTGACCATTTGTGGAAGTGGCTCTTAGATATTTTTGTCTCGATGATGTGGGATTTGCTTGGGTCTTCAGTATTCTGAAGTAGACCCGTGTATGTATAACATATATATCTATATCGTTGCATACTATTCCTGACCCCCGAAACTAGAACAACAATAGCCACAACTCATCTCTTATCAACACTACTATACGCCTCTCCAGTCTTCACCAACATTAACAAAACTAACCTGAACAAACTCTCCACATGTTACAATAAAATAGCTAGGTTCGCTGCCAGTAATAGATCACATTCCCACCACTGCCAATCCCCAATTAAACTGCACTGGTTAGAATTTCCAAACCTGCTACGCTACCACCAACTGATCATAGCCCATCAAATTCCTTTTCATCCGGGGAAGAGTCCTTCCCTAGCTGACATACTAAACTTTCACAACCCCAAAAGGGAACTACGTTCATGTAACAAAAACCTGATTGAAATCAACCCATGCAATAACAGCGCTGGGGAGGCCCTATTCTCTTATGATGTTGCTAAAGTATGGAACACCCTCCCACCTGAACTCAGGCTACAAAGGCACACAAGCACCTTCAAGGGCCTTCTTAATTCACACCTCTATGCTAACCCTCTCTGCAACTGCAAAGACCCCCCCTTGAAGACCCACTACTCCATATAAGTGTCCTGTTGTATGCCTCCATTGCATACACTATATTCTCACCTGATATACTCACCTGATGTGTACTTTTTTTATAAATATTGCAAATAGATGTACTTTTTTTTTTGTAAATATTGCAAATAGGGGTTCTACTCCTGAGTATCTTATTGTTTGAGTATCTTATTGTTTTACAAATTTGTTCTTGTACTTCTTTGTTTCTCTTACCTTGTATACCAATTTTTTATTGTTATCTAAACCATGTATGTACTCTGTTAACTTCCTTGGAGCTTTTCTCCCCAGGACTTCACTGAAAACGGACACTTTGTGTCCAGTTGGACTTATCCTGGCAAAATAATGTTTAAATATATATATATATATATATATATATATATATATATATATATATATTTAGTTTCACTTTACAATCCCAAAATACTGAAATACCGAAATTCAGTATCTCAAGATTGTAAAGCCGAAAGCTTAAAAACCCGAAACCCCAAAAGCATGGAATTCAAAATCACGACTACCCACATACACACTCCGCACACAAACAGGCACACATACACCTTCCTCCCTACACTGCAAACCATCAAAACAAACACATGCTATGACCCTACATATAAGCAGCTGTGCCCCCCACACCCCTGCTACACATATATATCTACATATATATATATATATATATATATATATCTGTTTACTAACTCCGAGGTCGCACTAAAAACACACACCCAAAAACCACCACTACACATTCTACATTCCCCTTGCACAAATACACATCACATACATACAAATACCACCACTCTCAACACTCACAATCTTAACTACTTTAACCCACACCTCAAAACTCCAAACACACTCACAAACACTAAAATCCCTAACCAAAGCCTCTAGTAAAACACCACTTACCTGAATCTGCAGCTACATCCAAATACCACACTGCACATCACGAATACAAGGAATCCCACTTCACGTACGCGACTCCACAACAGCGGATTTGACATTTCTGCATTCGGCATTTCCACACTCAAGATTCTGCACTTTCTCGCAAGTACAATTTTGACACTTTGGTGTCGAATTACTGAAGTTCGATATTTCAGTAGTTCGAGATTCTGAAGTGAAACCATATATATATATATATATATATATATATATATATATATATATATATACATGCACACACACACACACACACACACACACACACGCACACACAATTTATATTTGTATACATGAGTCTGTGTCAAAATAAAATGCCAAAAGCACAAACTTTAAAACATCAAAACCACAACTTTGAAATGTTAATGTCATGAAAGGAGATACTGCCAGTCCAGCTGTCTGGAATTTTGTAAATAATTATATGTCATTTGTGAATAACAATATGATGTATACAAGATGCTTGTGTTACAATTGTATTGGAACTGTATTTCATGTGTATATCAAACTGCTTGAAGGTATTTGCAAAGTGCTTGAAATGTAACCACAACATGCCGTACTGGAATAGAGCAGAAATGCACCCGCACTATTGTAACTGTTCAAATGTATATATTTAGGGGTTACCTCAGTGTCACTGCTCGACAGAGGCACAGCTAAATAATGGGCATAGTTTCTCCAAACTAAGGGGTGGCGTAAGCCACAAAACTATGGCTAGGCTTATAAATGCCCTCGGGCAGATAGCCTAGTATGAACCTATGAACCTATGAACAGTGGAAATTGGAATACAGAAGGTTAACTTCAGAAAAATAGCTGAAATTAAATTACTTCATGGCCAGGCCATAAAAAGATGTTATCTTTCAGTTTTAGTGCAGCAAAGAGGGACAACATCTAAAACTAGGGAGCTTTCTGTATTGTCTTGGAAGTGTTTTATTTTTTTATGGCTTCTACCATTTGCCAAAGATCCAAGGCCTATATATTTTCACAGGTAGATGCTAAATAACTTTTAGCTTCCAGCAGTGGGGAGTTTCACCTGGGATAGAGTCAGATGACAAGAAATAATTCCATTCTGCTGGTTATCCTAACAGTAATATTTGAGATATTAATTTGAGAACTCTCAGAGAGAGAGAGAGAGAGACAACATTCTATATTTCCGTCTTGGACCTGACAAGAAGACCCATTCACCACACATTTGCCTTGCTCTCTAAGTAAGTTAACTAGGGTATAGGAATTCTCTTAGATACAATCAGGAATATAACAAAGCTTCATTTAGATGTTTTTCTTTATTTATTTGAGACTGTCCTGCATTGTTGATGTTCTTTGTGTTTCACTGTTGCAGTCATTACATTTGGGTAATCTGCTGGCAGGTTGCCCTCAGTCGGCCTGAATTCCAAAGTTTTGGGTCCTGCGTCAGTTGCTGTCTTCTCTTCCATGACGTCAGGGGCAACCGACACAATTTTATTTAGTCTTTCTTGCCATGCGATGCCCGAAGCAGAAGCATTTCGCAAGTGCCGGTCGTCCGACCACTGAAATATTCGAGTTTGAGTTTCAGAACCGAAGTCTTCACTAAAGCTAAGTACCCCATTGGGGAAACTTTTTTGTTGCTTTTTACTAATGTCAGAAAAAGTTAATAGTTGTATTACTTGTGGGAAGCAAATACCTCATAAGGATTTCCATTTATACTGTATTCCTTGCCTAGGACCTGATCACAACGTGCCTGGCTGTCGGTTTTGTGCTAGATTTAACCAACGCACTATTAAGCTTAGGTATATTTTTGAATTTAAGTATTTTGGAAACAGATTTAACAACCCAGAAATGTCGTCGGATAGCAATCCGACTACCGGAGTACATAAAAACACAAAGAAAAGGACAGAGAAAGGTAGTCAAGATCCATAACCGACGACAAAGCTCCTCCTAAGCCGGTCGCCGATTTGCCAGTACTCAGTGAGGCGCTTTCGCAGCCCCTGATACCCACTACCTTCGAGTCGCAGGCCTCTACCAACACCCATGTGGGGTCCGGCATGCCGCAAGACACTCAAGATATTGGACTGACGGATGTATCTCCCTTGGATGGGTCCGGAGTCGCTGAGCTGCAAAACCAAAGGCAAAGACACCTTCTAAAGCTAAAAAAACGACGCCTGAGCCACGTGCACAGGCCTCTATGCCTAAATAAATAGATGATCTAAATGGCCGAAGACCTTATTACCTTGATCAGGGGTACCCATCCCCCTCCAGATAAGAGGCCTAGGCAAGACACTGACTATGAATCTTCAGATCAGGTTTCTATTTCTTCTGATTCCTCTTCTGAACAGGAATTATCTTTACCTCCCTATGAGGATTCTTATGCTGAGGGAGTCTGTTCCATCTGCATCTCCTCCTGAGGATTATTCATTTGGAGAAACCTTGCATACTTTGAGGGAGCATTTTCACTGGGAGAGTCAAGACTTCTCAGAATAAAAAAAGAGGCTCAGGGATTTCCTTCTCCTCCCTCAGCACAAGCCTTTAGCCATTCTCCCTGTTTTAGACATTGTGGATGATGTGATTTCGGAGTCAAGCCTGACCCCTGACTCCTTACCTCCGGCTCCCAGTAAGCCTGACGGGTATTACAGGGTCCCTGACTCTCATAAATTTTTATTTAGAAACCCTGCAGCTGATCCTGAAACTATTTCACAGGGTCCAAAGGGAGTTAAGGCCTCAACAGCAAAAAACCGTACCCCTTCCGACAGAGATTCAAGGGCACTGGATTGATGGGAAAAAAAGGTTTATACATCCGCAACCTTGCCAGTCAGGGCCTTAAACTGTCAATTTCATATGCTTAAGTACCAACAACATGTTATGGGATTGCTGAAACAGAAAATGATGTTGATTTCAGAATGTGCTGAAAATAAGGAATTGCAGGAATTATTGCATGCAGCTGAACAAGTTGGAAAGCATACTTTGCAATGTGGTTTTGATTCTTTAGAGGCCTCCTGCAGGGCCGCAGTTACTGGATCTGTGATTAGGAGGCATGCCTGGTTAAAGGAACAAAATTTGCCTGATCATGTTAAAGCTAAATTGCTAGATGCACCTTTACAGCATGATGCTCTGTTTGGTATTAAAGCAGAAGAGGTTTTAAAGGAAATGGAAGACAAAGCTAAGTCTATGCAAACTGTTAAAGATTTCTTGCAAGTGCAGCCACCTAGATTCAGTAGGCACTGGCCTACAAAAAATTGGTCCTTTCCTGTGTCAGACAACTCAAAGGGGCAAATCCAGACACCCTAAGGGTTCCAGATACCAGGCTCAAGACTCATACAGGTCAAAGCAATGGGGCGCATCCACCTCCAAATCTGGAGGAGATAAAGTACAAACCTACAGAAAGCAATCCCAATGACTTCCCTTTGCCTACACCAAGCACTTATCTGTTGGCAGCACCCATAGGGGGAAAATTAGCACTTTTTGCTCAAAATTGGCAGTTAATAACCCAGGACAAGTGGGTACTAAACATCGTATCACAGGGATACAGATTCCATTTCCACACTCTGCCAATGACAAATGGTTGGCCAGATCTGCCAAAAAAAACAATGGGCAGAGACACAGAAACAGGTTACGTCCCTCATGAATATGGGGGCCATTCAGACAGTACCAGAACAGTAAAAAGGACAAGGTTTTTACTCAAGACTGTTCTTGATACCCAGAAAGGACATGGCCTGGCGGCCAATACTGGATTTATCGATTTTGAACACGTACCTGGACATTCCAAAATCCAAAATGCTCACTTTGCAACAGCGTCTGCACATGCTGGACAAGAATGGTTGGCTTGTGACTTTAGATTTAAAAGAGGCATACCTGCATGTCCCAATAAGACAGTCGTGCAGAAGATACCTCAGATTCAAGGCTGGCTTAATGCATTACCAATTCTCTGCACTGCCCTTTGGCTTATCTACTGCGCCCAGGGTCTTTAAAAAGTGCCTGGCACCAGTAATTGCATTTTGCAGACAAAGAAATATTTAAATATATCCTTACTTGGACAACTTCAAGCAGAGAACAAGGACACTCTTCTACGACACCTGGTGTTTGTGAAAAGGCTTCTGACATGCCTAGGGTACACAGTAAACGAAAAGAAATCACAGCTGGTACCCTCTCAAGAGATAACATTCCTGGGTGCAAGCTTGAATACAACTGCCCAGATTGCTTACCTCACACTAGGCAAACAAAGGCAACTGACTACTTACTTCAAACTGATGGCAACAAAAACCCAATCTTCTGCAAGACAAATTCTGCAGACTGTGGGCTTCATGGCATCCTGCATCCTACTAATTCCATATGCAAGACTGCATATGAGGAAACTTCAGTGGTACCTAAAAAGTTTATGGAGTCAACATTCACAGTCTGGAAACAATGATTCCTCTCATCCCTTGCCTGCAACAGGAGTTTCTATGGTGGGCAAAGGCCTGTCACCAAAACATGGGACGGCCCTTCAATCTACCCCCTGCCAGTCAAAACTTAACAACAGACTCATCAGATTATGCCTGGGGGGTCCACATGGCAGGAAGATGCATTCAGGGCATATGGGCACCAAATCAAATGCATCTACATATCAACCAGAAAGAGATGCTACCTGTTCAAAATGCCCTAACAGCCTTCAAGGACTTACTTCATCCAGGGCAACTACTAATAAAGACGGACAACACCACAGTCATGTGGTATATAAACAAGCAAGGGGGCACACATTCATATCCCCTTTGCAGATTAGCCATGGCACTGTGGGACACAGCTTTGACCAACCAAATAAATCTTCAAGCTCAATTCCTGCCAGGAAAACAAAACACTCTGGCAGACGATTTAAGCAGAAACCTTATGTATCCTCACGAGTGGAAACTAAATCCACAAGTCTTCAGCAGGATAGCAGAGAAATGAGAGAGCCCAGACATAGACCTATTTGCCTCTCCTCAAAATTATCAACTGAAAAGATTCTGTACAATGACTTATCACAGACAAGCATGGAAAGTGGACGCCCTATCCTTCAGTTGGAAAAACCTATCAGTTTACGCCTTTCCTCCTCTGCCTCTTCTACCCAAGGTCCTCCTAAAAGTCAGACAAGAGAAGCCAAAGATGATATTAATTGCTCCGGACTGGCCCCGCCAATACTGGTACCCAATCTTAAGGAACTTTTTCAATACCCAGCTTGGACCTTGCCTCAAAAACCACAACTACTGTCCCAGCAAAACAATCAGATCCTGCACAATCAACTACAGACTCTGAACCTGGCAGCATGGCTAATCCTGTGATCATAAAGATGACACCTCTCAGTAAAGCTGTGATGGATGTCATTTTGGAAGCCAGAAGGCCTAGTACTAGAAAATCATATGCTGACAAATGGAAGAGATTCTGTGCTTGGAATCAAGCACAAAGAACTGATACAGCAGAACCGCATATTCCTCAGATATTACAATACTTAACTGAGATGCTTGACAAAGGCCTATCTTTTTCATCAATCAAAATCCATGCCTCTGCCATTTTGGCTCATTACAATACAGAGCTACCAATCTTTTCTCATCCTTTACTAAAGCAGTATCTTAGAGGACCCAAAAATGTAAGGCCTCCTAGAAGATCACCATTACCTGCATGGGACCTCAATTATGTGTTGGAAAAGCTCACCCTGCCTCCATTTGAACCAGTTGCTACCGCTGATATAAAGTTCTTATCATGGAAGACAGCTGTGCTACTAGAAATTACTTCAGCAAGAAGAGTTTCAGAGCTACAGGCCCTCATGGCTGTAGAGCCTTTGATCATATTTTACCCAGACAAGGTGTCTCTGAGAACAAATCCTACTTTTATGCCTAAGGTTGTTTCCAGTGCGGCTCTTAACCAAACAATTCATCTGCCAACTTTTTAGCCAAATCCACAGAACAAAGGAGAGAGAATTCTGCATTCCTTGGACGTACACAGACAGCTAAGATTCTACTTGAGCAGGACTAAAGTTCTAAGGAAAAACTGAGCAATTACTAGTGTCATGTGCTGCAGGATCAGAAGGAAAGGCCATTTCAAAGCAGAAAATTTCAAAGTGTATAAGCCATTGCATACGTTTCTGCTACTTACACCATGGCAAACCTGTGCCCAAGGGCATTAGGTCTCAATCCACCAGGGCTGCAGCTACTTTAGCCTTTCTCAGAAGAGTACCAACCAAGGACATTCTAGAGGCTGCTACTTGGAGTTCTGTTCACACCTTTACAAAGCATTACCATTTGCCTCTCTACTCTAAGTCCAGGGTAGGCTTTGCCACTGCAGTGCTGCAGGGTGTTATAGCCTCACCTAATGCTGTTTAGCTCCAGCCTCCCAACCATAGCTTTGGGATTCTACCCAAATGTAATGACTGCAACAGTGAAACACGAAGAACATAGTACAGTTGTGTACACTTACCATAAATGTAGATGTTCGAGTGTATTCACTGTTGCAGTCCAGGTTACCCTCCCGCCATCCCCCTGTCATTCTACAGTTTATCTTTCCTTCTCTATCTTCTACAACCTATGTGGTGTATTTGCTTGTAGATGAAGGTAAAGTTTATATTGATGCATGTATTATATATATATATATATATATATATATATATATATATATATATATTTAGAATATTGCTACCTTTTTGGGGGCACCTGACATCGGGGGCAAGAAAAATGAAAGAAAATGGTGTTGGCTGCTTGTTTTATACCCCTGATGACCTGATGTCATGGAAGAGAAGACAGCAACCGACGCAGGACCCAAGACTTTGAAATTCAGGCCGACTGGGGGCAACCTGCCAGCAGATTACCCAAATGTAATGACTGCAACAATGAATACACTCGAACATCTACATTTATGGTAAGTGTACACAACTGTACTTTTTAAATATTTCTTGTGATTTTGAACTCCGGTGTAACAGTAAATGTATACTGTTTCTTATTCTTTTATTATTAAATATATTTAAACTTTTCATTGTGGCTGATCAGTCTAGAGATATTAAAGTTCTGAAAGTACTTGCATTTCTATTTGGTGACACTGTACAGGCCACTCCTAATAACCTTGCCTTTGGTTAAGCTACCATTTGTATTAATAGTAACATTACATAGTAAGACTGGACACCTTTTGTTAAGGGCCTTAAAGTAGCTGATAAGCAGTGGCTGGTGGCAGTGGAAACTACCTTATAGTCTGGGCAAAAAGGGGCATAGCTAGTAAACCTGTATCAGTCTTTCCCAGGTGTGTGTGTGTGTCTGTGTGTCTGTGTGTGTAATCAAACCACAAAGGTTGTGTGTGTCTGCTACTTGGGCTGGGATACGAAGCACTGGTTGGACAGAGAGGGTGCCGGTAGGTCTTGGTTTGGCCACTCAGCTGAGATCTCAACTCTGTAGCTGTGCCAGTGGGCAGTCTTAGCGAGGATTTGGAGAAAGAGGGAGAAACCAGCCCCAGACTGAGTGTGGTCTGTGTGTGTTCTTAAGGGAAATTGCACTTGATGCAGAGAGCTGCATATATTTGTAACTTGTTATCCTCCCAATGTACATCCCCCACTGGTGCCAGTGGTGAGGATTGAGGCTCCTTGATTACTAGTCCAATGGTGGGGTGTCACAGTTAAAATCATGAAAGTTTAAAAGACGAGCCAGAAAATAACTAATCCCAGAACATTGAAAGTAGTACTATTTAAGGAAAGTAATATAGCAGTGCTGTGATCAGTAGAATACTCTGACATTAGGACACAAAACATGACCTCCAACATTCCTGGTTGCTTAGAAAACTCGTACAAACTTCCTGGTTGCTTAGGAACAAAATAGGGTAGAGGAGCTGCAGTTACGATTGAGCATAGGTTGTCCTGCTTCCACTAAGAAATGTAAGTTGCAGGCTTGACTTGAGCACTTTGCTGATGTTTTAAGAAAGAGAAAACAGTATTCACTTTAATTTGTCACAGCTGTTGCTATGTTACAAAGGATGTGAGTCTATGTTGCATATTGAGGTATCTACCATTTCATCTATGTACCATTGACGAAAGCGCTAAAGTGTGTTTTAATAGAGGCTCCGTCGTCCTGCAACTTGTCTTTTGGTTCGTTTTTCTAATTTTCCTATGTTGCATATTACTGATTTGAAGTGGTATTAGTCACTATTCATCTGTATATTCTGTTATGATTACTTTGCAGACTGATTATATGCTTTGGTTAAGTTATTGTACTTGGATTTCCTAAATGAACAGTTTTTTTTCAGTATTATTTTAGTTTCTTTGGTGGATTTATGTGTTGACTTGCAAGAGTATGATGTAGTGATCTGCTTTGGGTTTTGATTATATCTGTGTATCTCATGGCAGTGTATTCTGCATTCTTAAATTTTGATGTTCTGGGATTTGTTATTTTCTGGTTCGATCTTTTAAACTTTCGTGATTTTAACATTTCAGATTTGTGATCTTGATGTTTAAAGGTTCGTACTTTTGGCATTTCGTTATTTTGATATAGACCCATGTATGTGTGTGTATGTGTATATATATATTCTTATTGCCTCATTTTCTGTGTTGTTCTGGTCTGGGGCTAGAAGGTACCAAGGTTGTTCGTCCCAATGCACCTCCTACCTCTCATGCACTTTGGGCATATGTTGGACGTATGGTGTAAGAAGAGTGTGCTTAAAGTTTGGTATGTTGAACAGGCATATGGATATCCCATTTGTTATTAATACTGCAGTAGTAATCAGTCAGACTTCTAACGTTGTGGTTATTTCTTATACAACTGTACTTTTCCACGTACACTGATTGCTGTATGTTCTTATGTCCAGTACCCTTCTAGATGTAAAACATAATTCACATGCTTTCAGTAAACATTGACTTGTCATCATCAGTAGCCCCCTTTTTCCCATTTTCTACATGGGGTTCGGGTATTATGTTTACCTGTTTCCAAATGTCCACATGTCATCCAGATAGTCCCTCCAGACCAGACATGAACCGGATTCTATTCGACTATTTTTGGTGCCAAAGAAAACTGGAAACTGGAGACCAATTTTTGAACAAGTTTGTAAAAGTACAGAAATTCTGGATGGTCACAATACAGTCTATCCTTCTGCTTTTGGAAAAAGACGATTGGATGTGCTCGATAGATCTTCAAGATGTGTACTACCACATAAAAGTGGACAGACCATCAAGAAGATTCCTTCGCTTCCATGCGGTAGCCAGTCATTACCAGTTCAGAGTACTGCCCTTCGGACTCTCTACAGCCCCCAGAGTGTTCACAAAGTGCATGGCAGTCGTCACAGCTCACTTGCGACTACAAGGATGCCAGGTGTTTCCATACGTAGACAACTGGCTCATCTCCTCCCCCACCAAACATCTATTGGAAGAAGCCCTGGCATACTCTCTCCTCACTGCAGAAAGGCTAGGCATAACCATAAACTGGCAAAAATCCAATCTCACCCCATCTCAGTCCACAGAATTCATAGGGGTCATCTTGAATACAAAGAATTGCAGAGCACAGAATTCTATGGATAAAGCAGCAACTGATTCCAATCCTTTCAAGGGAGAAATCCACATCTCATTCTGTTCTCCAGTTGTTGGGTTCCATGGCAGCCTCCATTACGATTGTCCCCCTGGCCAGGTTTCACATGTGGCTTCTACAATGGCTACTGCTCACCCAGTGGTATCCCTTTCAGTACCCTCTTTCAGCCAGGATTCGGGTAACTCACAGGTGCAAACAAGATCTAAATTGGTGAATGGCGCACAATCTGTCACAATGGTCTCGCCCCTTCTCCCCCCAACAGCCCAAGGTTACAGTGACCATGGATGCCTGCCTGATGGGGGCAGGCTGTTTCAGGGACAGACCGTCCAAGGTACTTGGTCCAAAATGGAGGCCCATCTGCATATAAATGTTCTAGAGCTAATTTACAAATACTCTTCAGGTGCTCTGCTTAAATACCATTGCTTAATCTCCCCTACCATATATAACTTAATTAAACACTCCCTCCTGCCATAATTCCATTATACCTCATTCCAAACTACAAAATATACTACATACCCCCTTTCTCAACTCCTTTACAAAACCTTACATAGAACAAGATGTTAACCTTACACTACACAGTTATCCTCTTACTTTTGTAGCTCAGCTAACCTCCTACCATATTGATCTCAACATTATATCACAATCCCTTTCTCCCCCATGTCCCACCATACTCCTTATATTCCCAACAATCTTTACTTTTCACATATTGCTCTAGCCACATTTAAATTACTTTCGCAACTATCTTGCACACATGTATCCCTTCCACATTACAAATTTATATCTAAATACTTAAAAGTTATATTCCTCACAACATCCCAGCTTATTCTCACTGGAGACATACACCCAAACCCTCGTTCTATAAGCAACTTTACTCCCACCACCCAACAACAGAATATACTAAACCTCCCCAGGAAAGGAACTGACTTGTTATAATAAATCTAAATAAAAGAAACATCCTGAATAAAATGCAAGAACTACATGCTGCCTTTCATTATACTCCCCTGATATAGTTCTTATCACCGAGACCTGGCTTAAACCAGAAATCGGTGAAAGAGAAATAGTTCCCCCAGGGTACAGCATATACAGGCAAGATAGAAAATCCAAAAGGGGTGGAGGCATTGCTTTACTATTCAGAAATAACCTTATACTTGAAATCATTGACCACAGCCCTCCAGCTTTCAATAATGCAGAGATACTGTCCACCAGAATAAAAATTAACTCAAAGAATACCTTAAATGTAATCGGATCCTGTATTCCCCCGGGTAATAATGTCAGCACACTAGAATCCATCCTACAATGGACAGCAGAAACACTCCCCCAGGAGAGTATCATACTGGGTAACTTCAGTATCAGTTGTTTCTCCTGTAACTCACTGCACCCTACTGTCGATATTAACCTCCACAGCTTCACTGAAATAATCCAAACTACAAGTTGGGTAGGGTAGATAAAGCATCAAATAGAGTTCATCCTCGACTGGAACCTAACTAACTGACTTATTCTATCATATCAGTCTGGTACCCTCCCAGACTCTCTGTCACTACCTCCCAACATTTGTTCTACGACATCAGGTAAATGCAATAAAAACGTTTCCTTTCCAATGAATTCGATATACAAAAAACTTCAAATCTCAAGACTTTGTGTCCACCCTCAAACTCTGTAATTGGAATTCAAAGAAAGTCCTCCCCCTATATAGTGCAGTCGAATATTTCAACACTACCTTCCTAAACATCCTAAATAACATGGCCCCCACTAAAACAATAAGAGTAAAGTCTAACTGTGCCCCTTGGCTTACAAAAGAAACAAGATAATTTCTAACAGAAAGAGATAAAGCCTGGGAAACTTGGGTCCATAAATAAAACTGCAACATATAATTAGAAATACCTTGAACTAAGAAATAGATTTAAAAAGCAAATCAGACTTGACAAAAAATACTATACTAATATACAATCTAAGCACAGAAAGAACCCACAAAAACTCTTGTCTGCAATTAAAATTCTGCAACCAGGCCAAATTAGCACACCCTCCCCATCCACCAGTAACTCCATTGCCACCCAGTTTAACAAATATTTCACTGAATCCATAACTGCATTCAATAACAATTACTGCCCAACACTTCTCCCTACAACCATGTCCCACAAGTACTATGTATAAATATCTTAATAAACTTAAACCCACAGCCCTTGCAGAAGACAAACTGCAAGCTGGATACCTCAGAATCGCAACCGAAGCCATGTCATACCCAGTCTGTTTACTAGTCAGTCACTCAATCTCTGAACAACATATCCCTGCTGTTTGGAAAATATCACACATAATACCATTACACAAAGGTGGAAACTCAACTCAGCTATCAAATTACTGGCCCATTGCTATCCTATTACCTTTATCCAAAATTCTCAAAAAGTGTATACATACACAAATGCTAAACCATCTCTTATCTAACAAGCTTCTAGCAAGTACCCATCGCAGATTCCGCCCTAATCACAGCACTACCACAGCACCTTTTAGCTTCATAGGTTCATAGGTAAGTACTAGGCAATCTGCCTGAGGGCATCTGTAAGCCTAGCCAGAATGTGTTGGCTTTCGCTGCCCCCTTAGATTAGTTCCCTGTGCCTCTGTCCAGCAAGGCCATTAGTTCCCTGTGCCTCTGTCCAGCAAGGCCATTAGTTCCCTGTGCCTCTGTCCAGCAGAGCCACTGCAGTGATCCCCGGGGTAAATTTTCTGTTTCCCATCCACTCGTCAAGGTTTCTCTTGAAGAATGTTAGTGAGGGACTCTGCCTAATGTACATTGGAATCCTGTTCCAAAGCATGGGGAGTCTCTGGGACAGGAATCTATCCCTCCAGCACGTCCTATTTATCGTTGTGGTGAGGTTTAGATCCCTAGAGCATGTGGCTCTTGGGGATTTGTTTTTTTTTAGGTGGAGCATGTCCATCAATTCTGGGTTGGACATGGCCTTTGTATGTCAGGCAGAGATCACCTCTGAGTAAGTGGTATGCAACCGAGTACAGCTGGAGTTTCTTCAGTCGGGCTGCATAGGGCATCTGTTTCAGGCCAGTAATCCTTTTGGTGAGGTACTTCTGTGGTCTTTCCAGCTGTTGCTGGTGTCTTGTAAGTTACATCCCAAATGGGGCGTTGTACTCTATGATGGGTCTGATGAGAGATGAGTAGAGGGGCACAAGAACCTCTTTTGTTCTAGATGCGAACCCTTTTGTGATTAGGTGGGCCACATAGAAGGATTTTCTAACCACCTTGGCAATATGATTATCAAAGGAGAGATTACTATCTACTTGGGTCCCCAGATCCCTTATTGCAGGATGTCTGTATCAGCCGGAGAGTCAGTTATGGCCCCCAGTTTGCAGTCATCTGCGAACTTGGTCAGCCATAGTCCTCCTGTGCTTGCCTGTACCTCTGAGAAGTATATACCAAACAGGGGGGGTCCCAGGACTGAGCCCTCTGGGACGCCACTTGAAACCAGTTTAGAGTCTGACCTAGAGCCTGCGCAACTCTCACTGTGTGGGTTCTATCCATGAGCCAATTGGCAACCCAGCTCTTGACATAGGGGTTTATGTTCAGGCTGGTGAGCTTGTCTATAGTACCAGAATGGGGAATGGTGTTGATAGCCTTTGCTAGGTCTAGGTAGGCTCTGTGGACCTCCTTTCCCTTGTCTAAAGCCTTGGTAACTGTCTCAAAGAAGTCCACCAGGTTTAGGAGGCATGATCTGCCCTTAACAAAGCCAAACTGGGTAGGGTCCAATGTTTGGAGGTTCCCAATGTCTCTGTTAATGAGTTCCATGATGATGCACCCCATAGCCTTGCAGACCAGGCTAGTCAGGTTTATAGGGCGATAATTCACTGGGTCCATTGTGGCTCCACCTTTGTGGAGCGGGATAACTGTTTCTGTACGCCACTCTGTGGGTACGTAGCCTGTAGAGAGGCTGAGTTTGAACAGTGTGTTTAGGTGAGGGGTTAGTTCATTTTGGAGCTTGTGTAAAACACAGCCTGGGACCCATTGAAGTTGTGTTTTTGGCTTTGGATAGGATTGTTTTAACCTGTGTGTCAGTGATTGCTGAGGCTCTACATTCTTCTGGTATGGTTATGGGCCCTTTAGGGGGTGAGAGGGGGGTGAAGTTTGCAGTAAACCTGTCTGCCAGAATGTTGGCAATATCAGTCGGTTCAGTGTATTTTGTGCTATTCTACACTAACTCAGAGCAGATCTGAGAGTTTCCACTTAGGTTCTTGACATAGCTAAAGAACACTTTGTGGTTATCTTTGGAGTCCTTGACAATTTTTCTTTCGAAGCTAGCCTTGGATGATTTTATGAGGGATCGTAGTTTCTTGCTGATACTGATCAGGGATGTCTTTTCTTTTTGGGATTTTACTCTTTTCTGTACTAGTTTCCTCCTTATATTGTATAGCTTGTTTATGGCAGAGGTCCACCAGACTGGTTTCCTTTCTTGGAGGAGTGAGTCTTGGTTTTGCTTGAGATAGCACGATCCATGCATTCTTGCAGGTGCGCATAGAGTGCTTTTGTAAGGGATTCAGCAGCTTGGATAACGGTGTCCTTTGGCATGGGGGTTGTGAACCTTTCCACCTCGGTCTTAAGTAACGTGAAGTTTACTTTTAAAACGTTTTTCACGGTGGTTTCCTTGAGTGGGGGTGGGGGCAGAATGTGGATATCCAGAGTGATTAGTCTATGGTCTGATCTAACCAGAAAAGTTGACCTCCAGTGTGGAGCTCCGGTCGCCCATGTTGATGATGACCAGGTCCAATATGTTGTCACCTCTGGTGGGGCTGTTGACCTGTTGCTCCAGGGCATTCGAATTTATAAATTCTAGGAAGTGTTGGGCAAGGGAGTTAGTACTTGAGTAGTTCTCCCAGTTAATATTTGGGTAATTGAAATCACCCAATATTAGGGCATTTGGTAGGACCTTCATATTTTCCAGTGTCTCCAGAAACATGGAATGGGGGTCCTGGGTCATGGTCGGTGATCTGTAGCAAGCTACAATTTGAATTGTAGTTTTACCTGTTGTTAGTTGCACATGGATGATTTCTGAGGCATTGTGCTGTGCCACTAACCTGTAGTTGTGGGTATCCTTGATGAATATGGATACACCCCCACCTTTTATGTTTCGGTCTGGGTTCTGTGGCCGAAAAGTATGGTATGAGTTATAGCCTGGTAGTGCTGGGGTGCTCTCTGGAGCCTTAAACCAGGTTTCTGTTACTGCACAGATATCGATGTTCTCCATACTGAGGAGTGCCTCGAGTGCATGCAGTTTGAAGTTTAGTCTTCTAGCGTTGAGTAGCATTACCCTCGGTTTTTGGTTACTTGCTACTAATCACCACCAGAATGAAGGCAACCTTGTATCGTCTATCTTTCTAGACCTCTCTAAAGCTTTCGATACTGTCTGTCATAATAGACTCATAACTGTACTATCTGAACTCAGTCTAAGCTACTCCGCTCTTACATTGTTCCAGGACTACTTATCAGATCACAGACAAGCTGTAAAATGGTAAAATAACCTGTCTCCTCCTCTACCTCTTACTTTAGGAGTTCTACAAGGGTCTATGCTTTGTCCTCTTCTTTTCAATCTGTTTACCAACAACCTTCATACTGCTACCCTACATGAATGATACCTTGGTCCAATATGCAGATGATTCAACCCTAATCTGTTCTGCCCCAACCCTCCAAGAGCTTTAAAAAAATAACACAGGAAGCCTTTACTGCAGTTGAAACATGGCTCTCAGATTCACAGCTCCTACTCAACCCAAACAAAATTAATCTGATGCTATTTCATCCCACAAAAGCCCCACATCCATTCCCCTAATTCTAAATAATTTCAAGCAATTTAAACCCGTTACACCAGTCCCTCAAACCAAACTTCTAGGTGTTGCAAAAAATCAAACTTCTAGGTGTTGCAATAAATCAAAAACATGAAGTTCGACCTACATATTGCCCAAACCACAAAAGAAGCTAACAAAAACTTTGAACTGTATACAGATGCAAAAAATACTTTTCCAATAATACTAAAACCATTATTGCCAGAACCCACCTAGTCTCCACACTTCTCTATGCATCCCCGTATTCATTAATCTTAAGAAATCTGACTTAGCCAAAATAAACACTTGTTATAACAAAATAGCAAAGTTTACAACTGACTCAACCTTTAGGTTTCATCACTTCCAGGCCCTAAAACAACTATCTTGGCTAGAACTACCCACCCTGCTCACTCTTAACCAACATAATATGGCCCATCATATATTTTACCAATCTGAAAAAAAAACAGCACTACAAGTCCTGTTAAAGCAATACTCAAGTAAACGCTTACTAAGATCCAGTAATAAATCACTAATGAATATTACCAGAAGTAAAAACAGCTCAGGTAACTGTCTGTACTTCAACTACCTTAACATAAGAACTACAGCCAACAAAGCCAACTTCAAAAAAACCTTCTCATATCCCATTTAGCTAGCTCATGGATATGCAGCTGTTCCAACCCAGGCTAACTACTTGCACAGTATATGCAGACATTTTGGCAACACGTGTCCCACACAGAAAAGCATACCTAGGATGTTATCAACATAAGTCTAACATTATGACACGTTTAATACTAGTATCTTTTTCTCATTGTAGTATATACACTATCTTTCTATATTTCACTACCCTAAAACCAAATCAAATTCTATAATTGTATAGGACATCAACCTATTATGTATTCAGTGAAACACTTCTTGTGTCCACATGCCTTGTTCGAAAACTAAGCTATGCTACCCAAGATTAACATACTCAGGTCAGACTCTGCTTTGTTACTTCTATTTTTTATTCTTTCTTATCTCAAAGTGCTCTTATTCTTTCTTATCTCAAAGTGTTGTCACGGTCTCTTGTATATTTGTATATATCTCAGTCCACTGTATAGCATACTGTATATGCTACCACTAAATGTAACCAATGCGATTTGTGTATGAAAACAGTTTTAAAATGTATTAAGATAATACAGTCTTCCTATTTTTATAAACTTGAACAGTTAATAATGGAGCTTTTCTACCCAGGCTTCTGCTGAAAATGGGCAGCCTGCCCAGTTGGACTTTCCCAGTAAACAAATGTGAAATAAAAGTAAATAAATAAATACATGTTTGGCAGGTTGATTGGTTTTACGTCTAGCTTTTGCTCAACAGAGCTATCCCAGGTAACCTAGGCTGAGCACCGTAACACTGGCAGGCCATTAGCTTATTATTATTATTATTATTGACCCAGGGCTGCTGGGCTTTATGGCAGGCACATACACCTCTCCCATCATTAGCATAGCTCCCTGGCATAGATCAGAGTAGACCAGGTCCTCAACCCACTTATCACCAACAAATGCCCTAGCCTATTTAGCGACATTGGTCAGCATGACCGAATCAGCTAGAGTAATATTTTACACTGTCCAGTAGCTAGCCCTGCCATGGCGCAGAGTCTGTGGTCTGTTTTCTCCTGTCTTGAGTGTGCTGCTCGCCACAGTAGATGCAAAAGCAGTTCATCTATACAACTCTTCCCCTGTAGGGCACCACGTAGAGTCTGTGCTGCCCCCACAGTTCCATTCGTTGGTGAGTTTAAGATGGAAACAGCATGTTTTTCAGAGGTGGGAGGAACCCCACAGAGACACAGGTAGAACATGCAAACTCCAAACAAGCAATTGTCAGAGGTCAGGATCGAACCTTGTAACATGTGCATAGGAGGTGAGGACCTTAACCATTATGCCAACTGGTCCACCTCTTTAAAAAACAAGGGAAATTATCATTTAGTTCTGCATATAATATGATCGCTGCACTTTTACAGCTGCCACCACACAGCCCATAGTCATAACACTTATTTACCTTAACTTGACTCTGTCCAGCCTTTCTTGCCCAGTTACAGTGTAAAGCCTAGTAAAAAGTACTTTCTTTTATAAACATTAACTTTTAACCTTAAGAAAAAAGTGCACTGGCTAATTTTACAAAAATAAATTGTGAACTGTTATGTTAAATGCATTAAAGAACTAAGGCTGCAGTGGTGACAACAACTTACATACATAACTTGTTCACTTCCCACAGTTTCCAGTATCTTATATTTTTCAGTAAATTGCTTAACAATGTTCCTTTTAATGTTCGCTGTGCTCTGCCTTGTACATTTAAATCAGAACACACTGTTCAGACCTCTTACAATTAATTGCCTGCACCTACAGGCTTCTCATCTGTAAGTAATTCGAGTAGGTAAAGAATAAAAGAAACAGCTTGTATATTTGCAAATGCAGGAAAGAACCTTTGTTAATTTCACTCAGGGCACACTGTTGAGACTACTCATGATTAATTGTTTGCACTGTAGATGTCTCATCTCCAACTGAAAGCATTTACTAATAGGAAAATATAGCAAATGAAAAGAACAGTTGCCATATTCCTTCCCTGTAGTCATTTTGTCTTATTTTTCAAGCCTACGTGCTTAAAACATCCCTTGTCTGTACCTTAAGCTATGTTTAGTAGTGTATACATCCACCTGTTTAAAACAAGGGGAATTATCATCTTTTAGTTCTGCATATAATGTGTTCATTGCTGCATATAATATGATGATTGCACTTTTACAGACCCTCCCCCATAGCCAGAGGTGACAACATTATATTTACTTTAATTTGCTTCTGTCTGTCCAGCCTTTCTTACCTTGTTACAATGTAAAGTTTGTGTACATTGTAACTAGTAAAGAGCACTTTTCTTTTATTCATGTCTATGACATAATCACTAATAAGACACCCCCTACCTCACATTTAAAATACCTCTGACTGCTTAAGTTGCTAGGTACTTACAAGGCTATTGATATGTGAGTATCTTAGGAAACAAAGCTTTACATTCCCATGGTAGTTTTTAGCACTTACATTTTGCATTTGAATAACCCAAAATATAGGATGAACAAGGGTGTGTTCTGACATTTACTTGTTGCCCCTATCCTTGAGAGTTATAGGAGCGAAACTGGGAGTAAATTTGCTATTTCCTATCCCGTCATCCAAATTACATTTGAATGGAGTATGAGACATACTTTGCTTTATGTGGATTGGAAGATGGTTCCACAGAAGAAAGACACTTTACAAAACTGCTTTAAAATATAACATGCAATTTGCATGCAAGGAAAAAACTATTTTACTTTATTTTACCTGTCAAGCCTGTTCAGCATCTTCCTCATTAATGGCATGAAGTGGGGTTTGTGCTTTACAGTTCACATACCAAATTAACACAGTCAGCAAAATACCAGTCTTTCTCAGCAACTTCTTGAAGCCATATTTCATGTGTGTAATCCCATAACTAATGTGATTGATGCTTTACAGTTCTCCCATTTATTCTGTAATTTCACATTATTGCTCGTCTTATTCCTGATCGTCTCTCTCTCCCAACACCAGTGTCTGGTTCACGTCCAAGGTACTTAGGATTTTTCTACTTCGCTTCTCAAATTGTAGGGTCCATGCAGGGGATTTCTTTGGTTTATTATGGGTGGGCATCACTTCCACTACTCAGTGTCCTGTGTCTTCTCCAAGGTGTTGGCCAATATAACCGAAGCCTTGCAGGAGAAGAATCTTTACTGTTCCCTTACCTTGATGACTGGCTGCCAGTAACCCCATACAATGACTCCCTATAGGCACCCCTTTTGTGGTTTCTTCCTTGGATGCAGTCCCCAGAGTTGACAATAAATTGAAAAAAGTCTTACTTATTCCCTACTCTGATTAAGTCCTTCATCAGAGTAAAGCTAGACACATGCATTATTGGTTATTTCTACCATTGAAGAGTATATCTTTGCTTCACTGCCATAGGTGAAGATGCAACATAGAATCCAAGCTCTGAGTTTGACGGTGACCATGATTTTCATGTAGGTGTTAGAGTAAACTGTTAGGTGTCTGGCTTCAGATCCACCATGTGCTCACTGAGTCTGTTTTGGTGCCAGACCATTGTTTGTGGACCCGTGTGTAGTGGATAGTCCTGTAACCTTCAGGTAAGCCACACTTTCTTTCAGTTGAGCCTATTACAGCTTTTGATAATAGACGCTTCCCTTGCGAGGTGCTCACCTATGGTCCCATATGAAGCAGAGGGAATACCTCCCCACCAATCTGAGTAATATCTCCAGTTCTAAAGGTATAAAAGAAAGGATTCCTGCAGGCTTACCTTTACTTTTCTTACCACCAGTCTGTCATAGGATGTTTAAACAGTGAAGCTCAATTACATGTTACTTGAAGAGGAAGGCAGTTTTCCTTTGTCTCTGGGCTATAGACTGTGTATCAGTTTTCCATCTGTTCACATCCCTGGAGAGGTAAATGAATTGATGGATACTCTGAGCCACACCTCCAGTTCTGTCATGAAGTTACAGACTGAGAGGCCTTGTCTTGTCAGGGTATTTCAGAAGTGTGGCACAATGGAAATAGATCTGTTTGCCATATTGGCGAGTACAGTTTTCCCGGTGTTTTGTTTACTTCACTGTGCAAGGAAGAAGTAGCAATGGATGTGTTCTCTCTTGCATGGCTTGGGAAGTTTCTGTATGCATTCTCACCAGCCCAGCTGATTCTTTGGCTAATCACAAAGTTCAAAGAGGAAAGACCATGGTGGCCAAGAAGGGTGTGGTTTAAGGCTGTAAGGGCTGCAGTGATACAGGAAAGCCTGTTATTAACCATGGATGTTCCCCATGGTTGGGATGACAACTTGATTTTGCCAGCTTGGATCTTAGACATGACTAAGTGTGCTAGAAAGCCTTCCCTAAACAGGACTATACCTCTAATTAGAAATGGCTCTCATTTTATGCAGAGTGCTATCCTCAATGTTCCCAGTCAGTCTTTTTGCATGTATTCTTGAAATATCTCAGGATAGTTGTATTATTTTAGGCCTCCGTTATTCTATGGACAGGGTGCATGTGATCAGTTTCTGCATGTCTTGACTTTGTGGAGGGCAAGATTGTAATTCGGCACTGGCTGGTCAAGCAGTTTGTTAAAGAACATGTGATGTCATCCTGATAGCTTCATTTAATATTTCATTTTGTCTGTAGTTGCATTGTAGATAATGACTTTGCAATTTTTTGAGTTAAATAAGAAGTTTGGTGCATTTTTTTTAATTTATTTAGTTAATTACACAGTCAGTTATGTATGTGTGCCTTTGTGTGTTTTTATGTGTGGCGTGTGTGTGTGTGTGTGTGCGTGCTCGCGTGCTTGTGTGCTCGTGTGTGTGTGTGTGTGTGTGTGTGTGTGTGTGTGTGTGTGTGTGTGTGTATGGAAGACAAAATGTCTTCATCATGACAATCATATGCAACCGGTGAATTAATCTGAGAAGAATTTGCCAAAGAAAATCCCCTTCTGATTCAGAATCATCTTCCTCTTCATACTGCTCTCTCTACTTTTGAGAAGAGGAGGAAGGTACAGCATCAGTAGTAGCAGGAAAGAATGATGGAGGCTTTAAGGACACAATTATTTTGAAAAGCCCTCCCTTAAGTGAAATTCTGCCATTCATTCTAAGGATCCGTAGAAGTCTGAGGGGAAATGGTATCCTTTGCCTTTATCCTTCTTAACTGTGATGTCTGCGTGTAAAAAGCGAGGTAGCCTTGAGCCATGATGTACCCTGATCAAGGAGCTGAGAACTCCTTCCCTGACTAAGATCTGAGGTTTGCTATCTGGTCCTGCCAAATAACAAGCCAAGGTCCCCCCTTATTGCCAGGAGCAGACATCTGCTTTGATGTGATGAACAGATGAGACGGCTGTGCCCTATCGGCCTCTGTTGGGATTGTAGTATAGGGAGAAACAGCAAGTAACTGGATGATCAAAGGTATCAAGAGATGCAATGGAAAACATCTAGGTCCAACTTGGCAGCAGATGTCTTGTGCTTTAACTTTTTAGGCTTTTTCTTTAGCACTGGGGAGACATCAGCAGATGAGTAATCAGACATCATCTTACTTTGGGTAAGCTCCTCAAGCTTTTGATTATCTATGTAAATTTTTAAAAAAGACTGGTGGTTATGCAAAGTCTTACATACAAATGTTTGACAAATAGAACAGTCCCTGTACTGTTTATTTAGCACCTAAAGAAAAAAATAGAGACCACGATGCTTTGCCAGAGATGGCCTGCACCTCTTGCCCTTGGGATTCCAGATACTGGCCAAGGCCCTTGCCACCCCTATAGTGCCTTTTTTAGGCAAGGTTCAAATGACAAATTCACCACCATAACAAGTACAAGCAAGCAAAATCTGAGGGTAATGCTACTTAATGCTAGAAGTCTAAACCTCAAAATGCACTCACTCGAGGCACTCCTTAAAATGGAGAACATTGACATCTGTGCAGTGACAGAGACCTGGTTCAAGGCTCCAGAGAGCACCCCTGTGTTACCAGGCTGTAATTCATACCACACCTTTCGGCCACCTAACCTGGACCATATCCACACCTCCAGGCTAGTTGCTCAGCATAATGCATCCGAGATTATCCAAGTGCAACTAACTCTGGACAAGACTACAATCCAAATTGTAGCTTGTTACAGATCCCCCACCATGCCAGAGGATTACCACTCCTCATTTCTTAATGCACTGGAAAATATTAGGGTACAACCTAACACCCTAATAATGGGCGATTTCAACTACCCCACCATTAACTGGGAAAAATACTCATGTACCAACTCTTTTGCTCAAAGTTTTCTGGAATTCATAAATTCCAACACCTTGGATCAACTTATCCACACCTCCACCAGAGGCAGCAATATCCTAGACCTGGTCATTACCAACATGGGCAACCAGTGTTCTACACCAGAAGTCAATTTCTCGTTGGTCAGATCTGACCACAAGCTAATCACCCTAGACATCCACATCCCACCCCCCATTAGGGAAAACACTGTAAAAATTTTCTCCAAAGCCAACTTCACACTTCTTAAGACAGAAGTGGCAAACTTCATGACACCCATGCAGATGGACAGTAGAAGTACGACTGCTGAATCCAACACAAATGCACTTTATAAGCACTTACACAAGTGTATGGATTGTGCAATCCCTAACGGAACCAAGATGCTATCCTCCAAAAAAGGAAGCCAATCTGGTGGTCCCCTGCCATAAACAAACTCTACAACAAAAGAAAGAAACAGTTGCAAAAAAGAGTAAAATCCCATGATTGGAGGAACTCCCTGGTCAGCCTCAGTAAGAAGCTGTGATCCCTCATAAAATCCTCCAAAGCTAGTTACGAAAACAAAATCACCACTGATTCTAAAGACAACCTCAAAGCATTCTATAGCTATGTCAAGAATCTCAATGGCAACACTCACATCTGCTCTGAGTTACAGCACAATGGCACTAAATATACAGAACCAACTGATATTGCCAACAACCTGGCAGATAGGTTCAGTGCTGACTTTACCCCCCCCCCCCACCCCCTAAAGGGCCCATCTCTATACCGGAAGAATGCAAAGTTCCTGTAATCACGGCTGCACAGATGAAAAACACACTTTCCAAAGCCAAGAACACAGCATCCGTGAGACCTGACAACATCCCAGGCTGCGTTCTACATGAACTACAGAACGAACTGGCACCCCACCTAAGTATCATGTTCAATCATAGCCTTACCTCAGGCTTTTGCCCACTGAGTGGCACACAGTGATGGTCATCCCACTCCACAAAGGGGGAGCCACCACGGACACGGAACTACCGCCTCATTAGCCTGACGAGCCTGGTCTGCAAGGCTATGGAATGTATCATCATGGAACTTATAAACAATGACACTGGTGATCTCCAAACTCTGGACCCCACACAATTTGGGTTTGTAAAAGGCAGATCATGTCTCCTAAACCTGATAGACTTTTTTGAAGTGGTCACCAAAGCCGTAGATGAAGATAAGGTGGTTCACACAGCCTATCTAGATCTCGCCAAATATTTCGACACCATCCCCCACTCTGGAATTATAGATAAACTCACTAAACTAGGTATAAATCCCTTTGTCACAACATGGATTGCCAACTGGCTCATTGACAGGACCCACACTGTGAAAGTAGCAAGACTTCAAATCTGACTTCAGACAAGTGGAGTACCATAGGAGTTCAGTCCTGGGTCCTCTCCTGTTTGGTATCTGCTTCTCTGAAGTACAAGCTAACACAGAAGGTCTTTGGCTAACGAAGTTCGCAGATGACTGCAAACTAGGAGCCATAATCGAAACTCCTAATGATGTGGACATCCTACAAAAGGGCCTGGGGCCTCACTGAGACAGATGTCTGGTGTCAAAGCCATGGCCATAAGCTCAATGCCAAAAAGTGGATTGTCATCCCTTTTGGTAAAAACTCTGTACCCATGAACTACCACGTAGGCGGTAGTCTGCTTAACACCGAAAGTGTGATGAGACCTTGGGTCAGAGGTGGACAGTAGTCTGTCCTTTGATAATCACATCACCACAGTAGTCAGGAAATCCTTCTACGTGGCACACCTCATCACAAAAGGTTTCTCATCCAGGAAAAAAGAGGTCATTGTTCCCCTCTACTCGTCACTCATTAGACCCATTATAGAATACAGTGCCCCTTTTGGTATGTACCTCACAAGACATCTACAACAATGGAAAGGCCACAGAAATACCTCACAAAGAGGATTACGCTCCACTTAAACTAATCCCAATCCCTCCGAGCCACATGCTCTAGGGAACCTAAACCTTGTCACAACAATAAACAGAACATGCTGGAGGGATAGATTCCTGTCCCAGAGACTTCCCATACTGTGGAACAAACTACTTATCTGTATCAAACAAAGCTCCTCATTAGCACTCTTCAAGAAAAATATTGATGATTGGATGGGAGATAGGAAATTCACCCTGGGAATCACTTCTGTGGCTCTGCTCGACAGGGTCACAGGAAAATAATTTTCTTGGGTGGTGAAAGCCAGGGTACCTTTTTGGCTAGGCTTATGTAGGCCTTAGGGCCAATAGCCTAGTACCTACCTATGAACCTATGAATGATTATCCTTGTGAGGAATTTGCCTCTCACAGTCACACTTCCTCTCTTCAATGACATGTACAAAACTTTAAGGTACACAAGAGGAGGGTTCCCAGTGGGGATACTTATCTTCCTAGTGATTGGGGAAGAAGTATGAATCATTCATCAGAGTTGAAGCTATAGTTCAGTACTCTGCTAGTAGCAAGAAACGTCTGAGATATTTCATGAAAAGTGTGTCCATTATGTACCTTTGCCTTCTTTAGAATGAGGTTATATATCAGACGTACTGCTCAAGAGGAGCGATGTTCTTCGTCTACCATTGCTGCAGTCCTGACACATGGGTATTCCGCTGTCCACCATCGGCCCGAATACCAAAGGGCTAGAATCTGGCGTCGGTCATGGCGCTCGAGGCTGACATCAGTATGTGCCAGTACAAATGCGCATGACCGACGCCATACCCTCAGTCTTTCTTGCCGTGTGGTCCTAAGCAGAAGCAGTGTTTGCAAGTGCCGTTCGGCTTTCTGGAATTGTCGGTTTTCGAGTTTCAGACCGGAGACCATGCTGGGCTGAGTACCCGTTAGACACTTTTGTCTTTTCTTGCCTCAGTATTACCGGATGTCTGAAAAGTTAATAACTGTATTTCTTGTGGGAAACAGATTCCTCATAGGGATTACCATTTACTCTGTATTCCTTGTTTAGGGCCTGAGCACGGCGTTGTTGGGTGTCGCTTTTGTGCTGCCTTTGATATGCGCACTATTAAGCGTCGCTTGGACTGTGCTAGGCTAGTGTTTGGTGGACGGTGCAATTATAACATGCAGTCGGATTCTCCGCCCAGTTCGGCTAAAAACGCAAAGAGTATTCCTTTGCGGTCCAAACAAGATGAGTCCATTGCGGACGCCGGTTCGGTAGAGCCACCGACTACTTCGCCGGCTCCTTCTGACAGTTTAGCGGAGTCTCCAGGGGAGCCTTTGCTACTTCAAGAAGTGGCTTCTCCTGTCGTAGGCCAGGCTGAAGGGGCTTCTCATGTGTCGGTGGTTCCCTCCCCTCACAGAGTTTCTAGGCCTCCCCCTTCTCATAGTAAAAGCCTTTCTAAATCTAAATCTGCCCCTGCTGGTGTCTGTCCACGAGGTCCAGCTCCTAGAAAGCACATGTTAAAGGTGGCGGAGGATTTGATTACTTTAATTAGGGGTTCTATGCCTCCCCCTGAGAAAAGGCCCTGGGTAGAGCCAGGGATAGAGGGTCTGGATCAGTCTTCCAATGACTCTGATTCTTCTGTGGAAGAGCTCCAGGATTTCCCTCCCTACTCTGATTCAGAGGCTGAGGATTCTCCTCCCTCTGCGTCCCCTCCTGAAGATTTTTCTTTTTCTGAAACCTTGCATTCCATGAGGGAGCATTTTAAATGGGAGGCCAGGATTGTTCTGATTCTCGTAAAAGGCTTAGAGAATTCTTGTTTTTGCCTCAGCATAGGCCTTTGGCTATTCCCCCTGTATTGGATGTTGTTCAGGTTGTTTTTTTTCTGAGGCTTCTCTTAACCCTGACTCTTTGCCTCCTGCCCCTGCTAAACCAGATAGATACTGCAGGGTACCGGAAGCTCACTAGTATTTATACAAGGGTCCTAGGGCTGACCCAGACACCATTACTCAAGGCCCCAAGGGTGTCAGGGCTGCTGTGGTTAAGAATCCAGTTCCTTTGGTCAAGGATGCTAGAGCTCTGGATTGGTGGGGTAAGAAGTTGTATACCTCTTCCACTTTAGCTATGAGAGCTTTACATTGTCTAAATTATTTGCTGGGCCAATTGAATTGTAAAGTTGATGCTTTATCTGAAGGTATTGAATGTACAGAGCTTCTGGATTTAGTGCATGTTTCAGAACAAGTTGGTAAGCATTCTTTGCAATATGGTTTTGATGCTTTACAGGCTTCTTCCAGGGTGGCTGCTACTAGTTCAGTTCTTCGCAGGCATGCCTGGTTGAAAGTTTGGACATTGTCAGAGCATGTTAAGGCTCGGCTTATGGGTGCTCCTTTGCAGTCTGATGTTCTTTTGGCCCTCCGGTTGAATCAGTTTTGAAAAAATGGAGGAAAAAGCTAAGTCTATGCTGACAGTTAAGGATTGTTTACAGGTTCAGCCCCCTAAGTTCAGTAGGAATTGGCCTACTAAAGGGTGGTCTTTTCCCTCTTCAGATTATCAGTCTAGGGGCAGGTCTACGCGAGGTAGGGGTAGAGCTTCCTCTCAGGGCCCTGCTACTCCTAGAACTTTGGGTTCTTTTACCCCTTCTGCTGGGGAGGGCAGGGATCAGTCCTTTCGGAAACAAACTCAATGACCTGCGTCTTCAGCTGCTGGATTCTGCCATGCTGGCAGCTCCTCTAGGAGGAAAACTGGAACTTTTCGCAAAGTATTGGCATTTGGTTACCCAGGACAAATGGGTATTGGACATTGTAAATCGAGGCTACAAATTTTATTTCCACACTTTCTCTCCTTTCGAAGGTATGCCAGATGTGCCTCATCAGCAAAGACTGGAAGCATGGGGAAAAAAAAAAAAAAAAAAAAATTTCTTCTCTGCTTCAGTGGAGGGCAATACAGGAAGTACCTTCTGCTGAAGGAGGCACAGGGTTTTATTCCCGTCTTTTCTTAGTGCCAAAGGAAGTAAATACTTGGAGACCAATTCTGGGTTTGTCCATTCTAAACACCTTTTTGGAAATTCCAAAGTTCAAGATGTTAACGTTGCAGCAGTTGCTGCCTATGCTGGGCAAGGCTCATAGAGGCCTATCTTCACATTCCTATCGGGCCCAGTTCCAGGACGTTCCTGGGATTTCGGAATGGGAATTTGCATTGTCAGTTCTCTGCATTGCCCTTTGGCTTGTCTACTGCGCCCAGGGTATTCACAAAAGTCCTGGCTCCAGTAATTGCTTTTTTCAGACTACAAGGAATTCAAATTTATCCTTATCTGGACGACTGTTTGTTTCTGGCTCAAGGCAAGCAAGAACTTCTTCAACATCTTCACTATGTAATGACAGTTTTAAGATGCCTAGGGTATTCTGTGAACGAAATAAAGTCCAGTCTAGTACCCTCACAAGAGATGTGTTTTCTGGGTGTGAGACTGAATACAGCGACCCAGATGGCATTTCTTACCCTGGACAAACAAAGACATCTTCATCAATACTTCCAACAGCTTTCAGTAATGTCCAGGCTGACTGCAAAGACAGTCCTTCAAGCCTTAGGGTTCATGGCATCTTGTATTCTAGTGCTTCCCAATGCCACGCTGCATATGAGGAAGTTACAATGGTATCTCAAAAGCGTGTGGACTCAACACAGCCACGATTTGGACACTGTCATTCAGATTCTCCCTTGCATACAAAAGAATTTCTGTGGTGGGCTCAGGAATGTCACCTAAACAAGGGACTCTCTGTGACCCAGCCAGAGGCATGTCAGATATTAACGACAGACGCCTCGGAGTCGGCCTGGGGAGCTCATCTCAAGGAAAATGGATTCAAGACCTTTGGCCCCAGAGCTACTTCATTTACATATCAACATGAAAGAGATGCTGGCAGTTCAATTTGCTTTGGAAGCATTCAAGAGCCTACTTCAATCAGGACTGGTGTTGATTCGAACAGACGACACAACAGTCATGTGGTACATCAACAAGCAAGGGGGAACCCATTCTTATCCATTGTGCAGACAAGCAATGCTAGTATGGGAAACTGCTTTAAAACTGCACATCACTCTTCGAGCACTGTTTCTGCCAGGAGCACAAAATTCTTTAGCAGATGTTCTGAGCAGACAGATTGTGGATCCTCGCGAATGGAAGTTGGATCATCAGGTGTTTCTGCAGTTGACCATGGCTTGGGGAACTCCAGACATAGATCTGTTTGTTTCTCCTCTGAATTATCAACTGCCAATGTTTTGCACAAGGCTATTTCATCCGAAAGCCTGGAAAATAGATGCACTATCCTTCAGCTGGAGAAACCTGCACGTGTATGCCTTTCCTCCTTTGCCTCTTCTTCCAAAGGTATTGTTGAAAGTCAGGAGGGAAATGCCTCGCATGATTCTGATAGCACCAGGTTGGCCTCGACAACATTGGTACCCTCTCTTAAGGACTTTAATTCTTGGGACACCTTGGCCATTACCACAGATTCCTCACTTATTGACTCAGGAGGACAATCATTTTCTCAATATCAGCATGCAATCTCTTTACCTGACAGCCTGGAGAATTCAGTTTTGAGGAAGGAAGGCCTGCTGCTTCCACAACAAGTTTTGGATGTTCTTTTGGAAGCCAGGCGTCCTATTACTCGGAAAGTTTATGCTGATAAATGGAAGAGATTTTTTCTTTGGAGTGCAGCTCACGGCTTTGATGTTAAATTGCCTAACTTGAGTTGTATTTTGCAATATTTGACTGTTTTGTTAGACAAGGGATTGTCTTTCTCTTCTGTTAAAGTGCATGCTGCAGCTATTTCTGCTCACTATGAATGTGACCCTCCTTTGTTTTCTCATCCATTGGTTAAACAGTTTCTTAGAGGGGCAAAGAATACAAGTCCCCCGAAAGAGCTCCCACTCCAGCCTGGGATCTTACTTTTGTTTTGGAGAAGCTGACTCTGCCTCCATTTGCACCTGCAGCTACAGCTGAGTTGAAGTTGTTGTCTTGGAAGACTGCTTTTTTGTTGGCTGTTACTTCTACTCGAAGGGTCTCTGAATTACAGGCCCTCGTGGCAGTAGAACCATTTCTGATTTTTCACAAGGACAGAGTTTCCTTACGTACTAATCCTACTTTTATGCCTAAAGTAATTTCAAATGTGGCACTGAACCAATCTATACATTTGCCTACTTTTTATGTTGACCCCCAAAATAAAGGGGTGAAAGTTTTGCATTCTTTGGATGTGCATAGGCATTTAGGATATTATTTGAGCAGAACCAAAGAGTTCAGAAGATCTCAACAGTTGTTTGTTTCTTTTGCTTTGACTTCACAAGGGAAAGCTGTTTCAAAACACATTATCTCCAAGTGGATTGGCCATTGTATTGCTTTTTGTTATTCTCATCATGGGAAAGATGTTCCTGCTGGGATCAGGCCTCACTCTACTAGGGCTACGGCCACCTCTACTGCTTTTTTGAGAGGGGTAGCTGCTAAGGACATTTTGTAGGCAGCTACTTGGAGTTCTGTACATACATTTACTAGGCATTATCATTTACCTCTTTATTCTAGGTCTAGGGCTGGGTTTGCCACTGCTGTTCTACAGGGCATGTTAGCAGCTCCTAATTCTGTTTAGTTGGCCATCCTCCCTGTTTTCCGTTGCTCTGGGATTCTACCCATGTGTCAGGACTGCAGCAATGGTAGACGAAGAACATAGTACAGTTTTGTACCTACCATAAATGTAGATGTTCGAGGATATCCATTGCTGCAGTCCAAATTTCCTCCCTCCTACCCCTTATTTAGGTTTGGGTTTTGGGTGGTATTTTTTGCATTCTGACGTCTGAGGCAAGAAAGACTGAGGGTATGGCGTCGGTCATGCGCATTTGTACTGGCACATACTGATGTCAGCCTCGAGCGCCATGACCGACGCCAGATTCTAGCCCTTTGGTATTCGGGCCGATGGTGGACAGCGGAATACCCATGTGTCAGGACTGCAGCAATGGATATCCTCGAACATCTACATTTATGGTAGGTACAAAACTGTACTTTCCCAGGCATTGGTATGCTGACGGGACATGTAACTGTCCTTTACAGGATATCTCATCAGTGAGTAATACAGCAGCGCTGTTCAGATGGACATTTAGTGCTATGCAAACTCTTATACAGCTGTACTTTGTTTTTCCTTGCATTAGAGAGTGAATGGTTTAAAGTCACAATGCAGACATTTTCCAAGCTGTCATCCACATTAGTTGCCCTCATTCATCTAACTACCCACAATATTTCTCATCCTACAGACTTTGAAAATAGGTAAATCTTGAAAATTTGGTACATTAGACCAAACATCTGCCCATCTAATTAGCATAAAAATAGCAGTATATTTGAATACTGAATAGCACATAGCTTTTCCTACTTAGAAAAATAAGTTTAAAAAACTGAGTGCGACAAAAATGACATGAAGATATAAATGTAAAAAACTGTAAAATTTGTAACCTTTCGAAATAAAATAGCTGAAGTGTACCACACATACTCATTTATTTTTGCTCCTGAAAAGGAGAGCTGTAATGTGTGGATCCTTTTTCTTTGTGTTATTGATGCTGTCAGTATTTTGGAGATGGAGAGTGAATATTTCCTGGATGGGAGGATCTTCCTGTAGTTGCAGCTGCTGGGAGTTCCCTGTAAACTGGGCAAGTTTAATAATACATTGACTTGTAAGATAGCGCTCACTGATAGCATGGAGCAAGCTGGTTGTTCTCTGTGAGTGTGCGCACACAATTACATTGTAGCATGCATCAGTACTAGTGTATAGATATCTCTAATAAACATGGGATTTTTGCAGAAAAGGGTTGTATAATTCTGATTGCCGGAGAAGAAATAAAACAACCAAAAATGGTCAGCCACACAGATCCACCACTGAAAACCAAAAAAAAAAAAAAATCTGCATGTCAGAAAAAAACAGAAGTCAGTTTTCTAAGGATTTAATAAATGCAGCATGTTAAACACTTTCATCTTCAAAACCATTCCTCAGAACACCAGTACCTATAAAGAAATCACATTTATATACTCTCCACTCTCATCATGTGATATACTCAAACCAATCAAAACTCTCCAATTGCTAAAAATTCAAGAATCGTTTAAAAATTATCCATTTGCAGAGTAGACTTAAACAGATGAAGATCCTTCTGTTGCATAAGCTCAAGATCCACCCCTAACATTAGGTTTTATCTGCTCCAATACAAAAAAATTAAATGAGCTGGATTGACACAGTAAAGACGTTTTATTCTACTTTTTTCAGTGTTTTAGATGGGTAAAATGGAGCAATTAACCTGAAAAAGATAACCTGCAAACACTACTATGATATTTCCCACAAAGTGGAAACCAGTGCCTTATATAAACATTATTTTGTTTGAATCCAGTTCATTTAAAATTTTTGTGTTGGAGCAGATAAAACCTGATGTTAGGGGTAGATCTTGGGTTTATACACTGGAAAGGCTGTTCATCTGTTTGTTTACTGTACGTTTAAATTTATGTATTTGAAGATGAATGCTCTTAACACTCTGTATTTATTAAATCCTTGGAAAAGCTTACTTCTGTTTTTTTTTTGGAGAAGAAATAACCCAACAAAGGACTCCTTGAAGAGAGAGTCATTTTACTGAGCAGAGCAACTGATACAGTAATAATGCATCTGTTACTTTTATTGTTTGTGTAGCTTATTTCTGTGGGTTAGCATTGTTCGTGTGTTCTCCTGTCATGTTGGAATTATTCAGTCAGTTGATTGTTGAGATTTTGAGTGGGAAGCATCTGTATTTGTGGACCTTTGAATTATAGAGGCACACCCAATGTATGTATGGCTACATAATCCCGATTAGCCAGATTTTGTCATCAGCATGCACTCTGATTGCCTTCAAATAAACTAATCCTGATGATGTCACAGAAACTCACAGCAGTTAATTACCTAAAAAAAGCAATGTGGTATCTAGCAGTCCTGGGGCACTAGGAAGATGGGGAGCTTCCAGCCTGTGCCACTTATGGTTTCATTTACTGGTGGCACTGAAAGGCACTAGGAAGTGTGTGACCATTTAGTTCAGAGTCATTGGTGTTTATGTTTCGACAGACGGTATGCGATAGGAAACATCTGCGGGAGATTAGATAATGAAAGGATAATCCTGGTAAGATTAGAGGTTCTGTTTGTAATGTATTTTTAAGCTTTACGCAAATTTACAGTCCCTCGTTTGAGTAACAGAATTGATGCTTATGTATAAAATGTAAGTCTCTGCATAGACTTAAAGGTTATTGAAAAAAGTTGATTTTGCCTGGCCCCTTGGCACGTAGGAGTAAAGCCATGGGTATGACTGTGACAAACAGGGTTCAATTACTGGATCCAGCACTGGAAAAGCTAGGCAGGGAAGGAGAGAAGTGGAGGGGCTTGACTAGTTTGCCTGTCTTGGGAAGAGGGGAGCATTGCATGCTTTCTGTGAGCATATGGGGATGGCGCATACTTTTCACAGGAGACCACCTCATTTGCTTCGAGGCTGGTGGACAAGGCTACTTTCTTGCTTGTATTGTCCCTTGCAGAAGTAAGGGAACATCCAGTGCAGGCAGCTTGTTGCAGATCCCCTCCCTTTGCATAGCTGAGCATGTGAAGGGACATATGGCTAAAGACTAAAAATACCTGGAACTTCCCCCATTGGTTGGATAAGTGATAGCCCTTCTTTGATTAGAGACTAAATGTGTCAGTTGGTTGAAATGGGGGGGGGGGTGACGATCAGCCGGAACTGGGGGTATAGAGAGAAAAAGATTTTGATTTTTAACACCATGATGTTTTTCATTTTCTGCTTTCTGTGTGGGTACTATTCCTAAAGCACAGGTTGCCCATCCATCGTATCTCCAAACACCCCCCCCCCCCGTATCACAGTAGTTACAAGCCTGTATTTTACAGTGAAATGATAACATTTTATCATCAGTCCATTTAAAAAGTGTCATAGCTGCATTCCTTTTAGTACTGTTCGCCTGTGTTTATGCGTATATACTACCTTCATTCTGTCCGGTTTAATGACTGCTGTACTTTTTAATGCACTGCCAGGAAAAATATTCTTGTCACTTCCTCATCCTGGATTCCAGTGGATTCTTGCACTCGCATCCTAATCTCTGATGCTGTCTAATTCTTGTACATGTATTATAGCATATCCTGGCAGTTAGCATAAGAAGTTAATGTTGTGAACTGTTAATGTGTACAGGGTTTGATTCTGTCCACCTTCACTTTCCTTGAACAAGTCAATTAGTCAGTGCTTGGGAACAACTGAGAATTTGGGATAGACTCCCTAGAGGTCCCCTGGACTGTAAGTCTAACAACCTATGTGCCTATAGAAAGACAACATTCATTTAAGAAATTCCAACCAATGTTTATGTATGTTACTTTTCTGTAGCTAATTTATTACTGTATGAAGTTCAATTAGGGAATATATATTTGTGTTGTCATTGGTGTTATGGACAGGGGTGGCCTGTCAGATATCTATTGGTCTCGTATTACAGCATTTCGGCTATAAGAAAATTCAGTAACTAGTGTTAGCAAGTGCTTGTTTATAGTTAGTTATATGAATACTTTCAGCTCAGCTGAATGTCTTTTTATGTAGCTTACATTAGTAGTGATACAAAAGCAGTGAAAAAGTCTTTGCTTCAAGTTTTTCAGTTCAGCACTCTTTGTCAGAGCTGCTTAACATCACATATCAAGATGTTCTTTTTATTTAACATGTGCTTTCAGTTTTAATTAAAACATACTTCATATTTATTTATTTCTTTAAAATGTACTTATGCTTTTGCAAAATGTAAAGAGATTCATTCACTTGATGTATTTTATCCCCTGGCTTATTAATGTTAAGGTAATAGTAAACTAATGTATGAATTGGAACTGATGTTCAGTCTCTTTAATGGTGAATATAATTGAAAATGCTCATTAAGCCCTTTTTATATTAGTTTGGAGACCAGTGTCTCCACTGCCAGTGTTTCATGTATAAAGTGCTGTTATCTTGGTTACCCTAGAGACCATCCAAACATGTGAACATGAAAGCATATTAATTTTCATTTATCTTTTATATGGTTTGCCAATACGTTTTGTTCCATCCTCTTTTTTATTGTCTTATATTCTTCGTATTACATACTTTGTCTATACATCTTATAAGCTTACGTTGTTTGTGTTGCTGCATGTACAACATACTGTTGGCTGCTTGTCCTTTTTTCCGTTTCTTTGTTTAAATGTTGGACATACAGAATAGTAATTTTTTTAACTCCTATATCCACAGCATGCACCCATAACATTTAACAGAAGATCTGCTCAATTTATATTTTCTTCAGGCTGATAACCTTTATAAAAAACTTTGTTTTGTCTTGTATGTTATTTTTTGTTTATTTTTTCTTGCTACCATGTTGGCTTGCGTTGTAAAGCTGAACGTTAGCACCGTGAGGCTATTAACTTCATAACTTTATTCATTGTTGTAGCTTGTTTTGTTGTTTACTTCTGTATGTTTGTGCTGCTCTGTACTTAGCTCAGTATTTACATTTATGCCATCCCTTTATTCTGCTTTAGAAGAGTTGTTTACTTCTGAATTTTGCATTTGAGATCATTTGTGCCAGTTCTTGTCTAGTTGCAGCTTTATCTTCTTTTTGTGTAGTATTGCCTACACCTTTGCAGTCGTAAAAAATAAATTAAAAATGAATATCTATATTGCTTTCAGAATGGGAATGTTTGTAATTAAGTTTACTGCTCTCAGATTTGGTGAATACTGTTGATTTTTCTGGCTCAGTTTCTGATGCTGACTGAATCTTTGATGATTTGATGATCTATCCACATATTATTATTATATGTTTGACTTTCTGTGCATATTAATTTTGTGTGTACATTGGTACCGTTTAAATCTTGGTTGTTTCCTTTTTTCGCTGTTCACGTGTGCATTTTATTTTTGCAGTCATGCATGTTAACTTTAACAGCGGCTGCCAACAGCGATGCCCCTTTGTAGTGTCTTATTTTTGTAAGCACCATTTTAATTTATAACAATGCTTACTGAACTTCCACATGAGTTACTTGAGGTTTATGTAATGTGTTACGTAAATAGTAGTGACGAATATATTCACACAGAAATTGTTTGATAGGCATACAGGTGCTTGCTTGGAAGACCTGGTCTTGAGACACAATTGCTCACCTGTTGACTGTTTTAACATGTTTGCTTATTAGCAAGTTTTCTGAGGTCAGTACACCTAGAGACAGGGTGAGTCTGCTTGCCAGTGATTTTTATTTCTCTAAGCTATAGCAACCTAGGAGTGTGAATAATAAAGAAAGGGCATCGGGGCTTACCAACTCCTACAAAAAAGAAAGTAATTTTCAGTATTTTGTTTTTATAGTTACTTATCAATTGAACAGGAGGAGTACATGCTTCACAAGAATGTGTGTCCTCAGTGTGTCACTTACAAAGCCTCTGTGAATGGCCTAGCGGGATGCCGGGTATGTGTGTGACGTGAATATACGTATGGATCCAGTTTAATACCAATTTGTATGATACAGAGGAATGGAAAGAAACTACATTAGCTGACATCATTAAGTCAGTTATTTTCTCCTACACATACTGTAAAGGTTCCATTATAAGTGAAGAGTGATCGATGTATCCTCTGTTTTTACTTGTTCAATAGTAAAGTAATTCATTTTTTTTCTCTGTCAGTGCATGTCTTCCTATACAGACGAAGTATGGGTCATCTTGAGTTTTATGGGAATGTGGCACAGTACAGGCTGCAGCCACTCGATTTACTTGAATACTTTCTATGTAGTTTCAAGCTCCTTTACCACCCCACATTATCCTTTGCTTTATCATTCAAGGAATTAATCAGAACTCTTTACCCACTCGTCTCTTTGCTGTTGATTTCAGTACACCAGTATGTGGATATTCCAGACCCTCTTTGGAGGAGTTTACTATCGCTGAATGCAGGGATAACAGTGCCCAGTTTGTAGTTATCGGCAAACATGGTCGCCCACAGTTGAGGGATATTTTCTTTGATGTCTGCAGAATAAATGCCAGACAGGAGTAGGCCCAGCACAAATCAGTGGTACCCTATTAGTTACAATTTTACATTCAGCGAGGCTGCAAGCAACTTTCCAGTTCTGGGATCTGTTGGACAACTGGTTTATAATCCAGCTGTCAACATAGGGGTTTACATTAAGTTTATTTAACTTTTCAGTAATACCAGTATGGGGATAGTGTCATACGTCTAGACCAGATCAACATAAGAGGCATGCACTGAGTAACCACTGTCCACAGTATCTGTAATCTTTCCAAAGAAGTGTACTAGGTTCAGGAGACAGGACTTGTCCTTCACCAAACCAAACTAGGTGGAGTGTAGATTACTTAAATTGTATATGTCTGCATAAATAAGTTCTGCTGTCATACATTCCATGGGTTTTTCATAAAATGCTGGTGAGACGGATGGGCCTGTAATTACTTGGCTCTGTAGAGAAGTCACAGTGGCTGTCTGCTGGTGTGAGAACACACCATGTACATATATGGAGGTTGAACAGTTTGAGTAGAGACTTGGATAGTGTATACTTAGCAGCCTGTTATGTTATCTGTTCCCATCAAAACATTATATGTGAGAGTGTTCAATCTCGCCTTTGTTCTTACACATGGGTTCGGAGCCGATCCTCGGCTCCGTGCCGGCCGACTGCAAGCTCTGCATCGAGAAGAAGCTCGAGGACATCTAATACCCACAATCCCCCTCTGCCTTTACCTCAGATCTAGTTTGCCGCTGCTGCATACGCATCGCTGGAGACTAGCTCGAGGCTGTTCAGATAAGATTTTTTATCTATTCTGTACTAATTTTCAGAAAATTTCTTTAAATCTAGTTACTTAAGTAAGAGTAGGTGTGTGAGTGTCAGGATTATTACTGGATTAGACTTCGGATTTGACTTCTTTGACTAAAAACTTGTGGTAGTCTTGTTTTTAGCCTTTATCAAACAGACTCTTATTCCCGGATTTGACATTATTACTGGATTGGACTTTTTACTGGACTGGACTGTCTTCTCATTTGTTAATATGTCTGAAAAGATGAAATCTGGTTTTAAACGTTGTCAGTGTGGCCAAAAAATGTCGGTCACAGACAACCACAGTTCCTGTGTCTACTGTCTTGGCCCTCTCCACTTACAAGAGGACTGCTCTATTTGTCACTCTTTTAGTGGGAGGGTCATGACAGATAGGCGCAGGAAACTGATGGATAGAGGATTGCTGAAACCCTCTTTCCAGGAGGCTTTGGATGCTTCAGACCAGGCATCCAAGTCTTGAAGGGGTCGGCGCCGGAGCCAAAGTCATCGGCTCCGAGCTCTTGAGTCTAGTTAGATCACCGGTTCCACAGACTTCGGGGCCGAGTGTTCAGCTGTTGGCAGTTTCCGAGCCTCGAGTCTTGGAACCGGTGACGGAGCTCCCTCCACCGACTCTGTTGAGGTCGGCTCCGTCTTCGATCCCTTCGACTCGTTCTTCTAGAGCCCTTTCCGACACCGACGTGGACCGTGTGGTGCAGAAACTTATGGAGCATACGGCCCTGTCCAAGCTTATTTCGGTCTCCTCTCAGTTGATGTCGAGACTTGAAGGTCTGCCACTATCTCCATCTGTTCCTCCTCCGAGACCTGTTCAGTCTTCGGAGCCGGAAGAAGCTGACCTGATGATTGTGGAGCCCTCGGTGCCAGAACCGTCTTTTTCTCGGTCGGCACCGTTTACCTCGACTCCATCCGATCCGGTACCGGAGTCTCGGGTCCGAAGATCTGTCCTTGGTTCCGGGACCGAGAGTTGGACCGATGTTTCGGTTCTGACTCTCCCTCTCGGAGCCTCGGCACGGATCGATTCGGTTCCGTCCTCGGGGTCGGTGCCTTCGGCTCCTGTTTCGGGGATTCTTCCCATTTCTTCGGAACCGGGAGATACCTCGACTCGGGACCCGGGGGCCTTCGACCTCATGAGGAAGGTGTTGTCTACCCAGACAACCACATCAGCAGGTACAGCTTCTCCTCCCCGCAAAGGACCGTTATCCTCCTCTGCACCCACGGCCACGTCCAAGCGCCGGGCACCAGTGTCTCAGCCACCCCTGGAGGGTGCCCCTCTTCCTCGGAGGCTTCTTCGGATGCTCCCCACGAAGAAGTTCCTAGGAAAAGACTGTGTAAGAGGAGACACTTGGATTCTCCACAAGAATCCTTGACATCTGATACTGACTTAGATGAGTCAGAAGGGTCCCCTAAGTGACCTTCAGAGGATGTCTCTTTTTCTGACATCTTGAGATCCTTAAACAGAGAGGTGACTGGCAAGCCCTCCCCCCTTCTGAGGATGAGTCAGTTTTGCTGAAGGCATTTGGTGCCCGCCCTTCCTCCTCCTGGGTCACTCCGCCCTTTGATGAGTTAATGGAATTAATTGCTCAAGGGCGTGGAGACTCCTGACACGGTGGAACCTGTCCCTAGGAAGCCAAATAAGTACATCACGGCACCACAGGACAAAGCTTACCTTACCAAAGGAGTTCCAGTAGACGCCATGGTGGTGGCAGCGGCCACGAAAAAGGAGATGTCAGAGTCTTCCTCATCTGTCCATCCGCCTAACAAAGATTCTAGGACCATGGACAGATATGGGAAGCGCATTTTCAGTTCAGCGGCTTTCTCTATGCGTTCCCTGAACTATTTGACCCATTTTACACGTTTACAGAGGGATCTAGTCAAAGAGTTGGGAGATACCCTCCAGGGTGCTACGGATGCCGCTGTCTCAGAGAAAGTTACAGCGCATCTCAACACCCTTACGTCCATTGTGAACTCGTCCATGAGGTTGATATCCTATGCAGCCGAAGGATCGAGTAGGGCAGCGGCTTCAGCGATTGCTCTTCGTAGGCAATCCTGGATGCGCTTATGTTCGTTTGCGGAAGCCTTCAAGTCTTCCTTTACTAACGCCCCATTTGATGGAGCCACACTTTTTGGCCCTAAAGTAAAGGAGACCCTTACCCGGTGTGAACAGGAGGGAAAGACTCTGTCTGCTGTCGGAGTCCGTTTTCCACCCTTCCAGACCGCACCCCAAAGGGCAACGTGGTGGGAAAATGTGGTTTCAAAATCCCAAGGATCTTTTCCAAACACACAGGGTGATGCCCCTCTAGAGGCAGAGGGGGCAGAGGTGGAAGACGCCGCCTGGCGGCAGAGGGGTCCGCAAAACCAAGGTGACAGGGATAACCTCCCTGGCAAACCTTTTCAGCACTCCTGAGAGGAGGCCCGACTGTCCTGCTCTGGAGGCAGTCGGGGTCGCTAGCTTTATACCCTCAGGCCTGGCAAAACCTTTCTTCAGACAATTGGGTAAAAGCGTTGTTACCAGAGGTTACAAAATCCCATTTCTATCCACCCCATTCCAAAGGAAAAACTCCCAGATGTACCACCCCATCTGCGAGACCCAGCAGCTACAGAAATTTCAAAGCTGCTAGAAAAAGAGTCATCCAACCAGTCCCAGCGGACCAAATAGGATTCGAACTTACTCAAGGTTCTTTTTAGTTCCAAAGAAAACAGGGGACTGGAGGCCAATTCTGGACCTAAGTCATCTCAACACCTTTGTCAAGAAGGAAAAGTTCAATGGTCACGCTTCAATCGATCCTTCCATTCTTACGGAAGGACGACTGGATGTGCTCAATAGATCTGAAGGACGATACTACCACATCAAAATGGCCAGGGCGTCCAGAGATCACTTGCGCCGGCTGGGAGCCAGTCACTATCAGTTTCGAGCCCTGCCCTTTGGCCTGACCACAGCCCCAGGGTCTTCACCAAATGCATGGCAGTGGTAGCGCCTCATGTGAGGCGCCTAGGATACCAGGTGTTTCCGTATCTGGACGACTGGCTCCTGTCTGCCACCACCAGGCGTCAACTGATACAAGCCAGGGATTACTCCCTACAACTTTGTACACACCTTGGCATTTTAGTAAATTTCAAAATCTTTGCTACAGCCATCACAGCATATCTTATTTATAGGAGCGAATTGGATACGCCAGTTAGTTCTAAAACTTCCGACAGAAAGAATACTAGCACTTCAATTCAACATTTCCTTCTGCTGTCGTCCAGAAAATCCCCAGCAAAATTGTTCTGAAAGTTTTGGGTCTCATGGCAGCTTCTCTCATAGCAATACCATTGGGAAGACTGCACATGAGAGTGCTACAATGGCTTCTATTTGCACAATGGTCATTCCAACAACTTCCACTGACTCACGAAATTTTGATAACGAAAACATGCAAATCACACCTAATGTGGTGGTTGCAGACTTGCAACCTATCCGGCGGAAGACCATTTGTGCTACCCACACCGTCAGCGACGTTAACCACGGACGCTTCCCTGATAGGGTGGGGGGGCATCTTTCAGGGACAGACAGTCCAAGGCGAATGGACCAATCTGGAGTACAATCTGCACATCAATGTTCTGGAGTTGAGGGCAGTGTTTTTGGCGTTGCAACACTTTGCTCCCCTTCTTCCTCCAGGGACCATTGCAGTTCAGACAGACAACATGTCCGTAGTCTGGTACATAAACAAGCAAGGGGAACCAGGTCCTACCAACTATGCAGAGAGGCCATGAGAATTTGGCAATGGGCAGAGTCCACCGGTCGCTTTCTGATCGCAACGCACATCCCGGGTCATCCAACGTCATAGCCGACAGGCTGAGCAGGGCAATACTATTGCCTCACGAGTGGTCCCTCAAACAGTCGGTTGCGGAAAGATTTTTCGCAATGGGGCCAGCCTACCTGCGATCTGTTTGCGTCTCCAATGAACGCCAAATGCAGGAGCTACTTTGCCCTATTACCCTCCAGGGAAGTCCCAAGGACGCTTGGTGCACGATTGGCCCCGGTCTCCTATATGCTTTTCCTCCATTTCCCTGATTGCAAAGTTTCTACAGAAAGCAAACAACCTTCAGAGGACTATAATTCTCATTGCTCCGTTCTGGCCTCGTCAAATTTGGTTCCCTTTCTCTTGCATCACCGCATTCGGGGACCTTGGATGCTGGACCCAGAGCCAGATCTACTGACTCACTCGTCAGGAGTTCCTCACCCATCCCTGGAATCTCTCCATCTAGCAGCTTGGCTGCTCCGCTTCCTTTAGCCAGGTCAATTCCCTTACATCGGCGGTTCAAGATATTTTGGTAGCTTCTCATAAAGTTTCCACTACAAGACTTATACCAGTAAATGGAAACGCTTTTGTCTTCTGGGAGTCACATCAGTTGGACCCTGTTACAGCTCCGTTGAATAAGGTCTTAGAATTTCTGACCAAATTATTTCAGGAAGGAGCTTCTCCGGCTACCTTAAGAGTACAGTTGGCTGCCATTTCTAACTATCATATAGAAGAAAGTGGTGCACCTATTATGGCTCACAGACTTTGTAAAGCCTTTTTAAAAGGTTCCTTTCATATCAGACCACCAGTCAGAAGCCCGACATCACCGTGGAATTTGAATTTATTGCTCTCTAAATTGATGCTACCACCCTTTGAACCAGCTTCAAGTTGCACTTTGAAATTTTTGTCATGGAAAACATTATTTCTAGTGGCTATTACATCGGCTAGACGGGTGTCTGAGCTGCAGGCCCTTTCGGTCAAACATCCCTATTTAATTTTTCATTCTGACAGAGTATCCCTACGCACTAATCCATCCTTTCTTCCCAAAGTTTGTTCTGCTAGTAATATTAATCAGTCCATTGAATTACCCACTTTCTTTAAAGACCACTCTAATAAATTAGAGTATATGTTGCACAAACTGGATGTCCATAGACAACTCAGATTTTATTTGGATAGAACAAAAGATCACAGGAAATCTGATCAGCTATTTATAGCTTTTGCTGACAGCAGAAAGGGTCTTGCAGTTACGAAACGAACTCTTTCTAAGTGGCAAACTGATTGTATCATTTATGTTTATGAAAATTCTGATCAAACATTGTCAGCAAAACCCAGAGGACATTCTACCAGATCAATTTCTACATCTTTGGCTCATGCAGCTCGTTTACCTTTAGACATCATTTGTGCGGCTGCTACTTGGGCTAAACCACATACATTTATATCTCATTACAAAGTGGACAGGGTTTCTAGGGATAGGGCAACCTTTGGTTCCACTGTGCTCAAGAACGTTCTCCCTTGAGTTCCTCAGGATCATGGAGCTAGGACGCTACCCATGTGTAAGAACAAAGGCGAGATTGAACACTCTCACATAAAGAAGTTATGTCCTTACCATAACGCTCCATGTGGAGTGTTCATCTCGCTTGGTTATTACACTCCCACCCTTCCCACCCTTAGGAAGAACGTTCGATTTGGTGCCTGGTCTGGAGTATTCTCCTTCTGCTGTTGCAGTGTTAGTGTTACTATCATACCCTTGGTATGTTTGTATATATGTAATTATGTATATAGTTTGACATGTATGCGTGATTGTTGTCTGGTTTGCTTGCAAACTAGATCTGAGGTAAAGGCAGAGGGGGATTGTGGGTATTAGATGTCCTCGAGCTTCTTCTCGATGCAGAGCTTGCAGTTGGCCGGCACGGAGCCGAGGATCGGCTCCGAACCCATGTGTAATAACCAAGGCGAGATGAACACTCCACATGGAACGTTATGGTAAGGACATAACTTCTTTTTTTTGCATTTGACAGGGATTGTAAGACTTGTTCCAGGGTGATTTCTCAGGAGATTACATTTTTAGGGATTGTGGCTATGAGGCTAAGTGGGATAAAGTTATCAGTTCATTTTGTCTACTATTATATCGGCTGTATTCTTTGGATTGGATTGTCTGATATTATTATGAATAAGCTCAGTGCATTGTTAAACATTATTTCTTAATTTTCTGACATAACTAAAGTAAAAGATTTGTAATTTACTTTGGTATCTGTAGCAACTTTAAATTTATTCTCTGCTGTGCATTTTGTAGTAGTATTCTTTACAGTCCTTGCCTTCGTCTCAGCATATCCAGTGATGTGATGATATTCTGAGACTTATTTGTTTCTTAAAAAGTCATTTAAGTATGGAGAGGACACATACATATACCGCTGCATGCATCATAATAGAATCTTCAAAAACATTAGAATATCCTCCATCCTATGACAGAAAAAGCATATATACAGGTCCTTTCAACAGAGAAGGTGTTGCTTCAGAACAAGACCGATTGATTAAAACGTTATCTCTTGTTCTCATAATCGGAATTCTGTGTTTTAACAGACATGATAAAATGGCAGTAATGTTTGGTCTGCATGCCTTGTTGAAGGAATTTACTCACATTTTCTTTGTATGACTAGTTTGGTTTCAAACCCCCGGCATGTAAAACTAAATCCCTGCCTAGTCTCTATCTGGACTGTATGCTGTTTCTATAGCATAACGAGTCTGAAGTGTTATTCTTTTAAAGGTACAAATGCTATAAACATAACCTCTTGTATGACCTCATGAGTGAAGCTGGCGAGATGTGTATAATATTGCAAATACTTTAAAGGAATATATCACATAATGTTAAGTTGTACCATCTCGCCTTTGTTCTTGCTGATTGGGTTCGGAGCCGATCCTCGGCACCTACTCGGCCTACTTCTATAGCTCGAGAGCTGTTTACTGGCTCGAGGCTAACCCTTATCCCAGAATGCCCAGCATGAGCTACCCAGATCTCGTTTGCCGCTTCAGCTGCGAGGTTGCTTTGTTACTGGCGCAGGCTTAGTATAGTTTTTTTCTATTATTATTATTATTGTTATTGTTGTTGTTTATTCTTCACAATTTAACAAGTTTTTGTCTACATAGTTCTTTGTATCCCCTTATCACCTTTTCTTGTATGTTGTGCTTTGTTGGCCGTCGCTCTATACTCGCAGGCCTTTCTGTTTCCCCTGAACTCGTTTAAATTAGAGAGTCCCCCCCCCCCCCCCTTAGGACAGCCGTTTAAGTTAGAGGCTCTCCTTTTTTTTCTTTTTTCTTAAAATAAAAAAAGAAAGAAAAAAAAAAAAGACTGTTTGCTTCTTTAGTTTAGTTGTTGAAAGATGTCTAAAGAGGCCAAAGTTTCCGGCTTCAAAACGTGCGGCTCATGCTGTCAGAAAATGTCTCTGACAGATGGGCACACTAGCTGTGTTTATTGTTTAGGGGCTGTGCACCTGCAGGACTCCTGCTCTATCTGTCATGCATTTAGGCCAAGGGTCCTGCAGGAGCTCAAAAACAAATTAATCCTTTGAGGATTATTGAAACTACAGGATTCCCTGGCTAAAGGTTCTCAGTCAGTGAAATCCTCTAAGTCTGTCAAGCCGTCGGCTCCATCTTCAGAACTGACCCTTGGGCGTGAACAACCAAGTTTGTCGGTGCCGACTAGCATCGACAAGACAACTCCTTCCTCGGCTCTAACTGCTACCTCGGAACCGTCTCGGAGCCACAAGCAAGCAAGGTCTCCTTCATTGTAGCCGATCTGCTTGGTGCTACAGTCACCCTTACTAGGAAGTGAATGCAGTCATCGCTCTTCATCCCACTCCTCTCGATCCTCTAGGTTATCAGATCAAGACGTGGAGAAGATAGTTAGCAGGTTGCTTAAGTCACAGGCCCTTGCGAAATTACTTTCCAGCCCACCTCAGCAGGTTGCGGCTCCATCCGCCTCTATCTCCATTCCTCCTCCGACTACACTTAATTTGGAGTCGGAGACCATGGACGCACTGATAGTAGAACCGACCGCGCCAATCACCTCCTCTTTGGTTCCGATTACCTCGTCCATCGAGGGATCTGGGTGCCGAGGCTCTCTCGTTGGCTCCGAGGGGGTAAGTGGCATCAGACCCTTGTCCGACCCCGCTCTCCATCTCTGAGTTCGGCACAGGTGAGCTCTGCTCCGACACCGCCCCGGAACCATCACCCTCGACGCGGAGAAGGACTCCCGTCTCTTCGGAGCTGGAGCTTTCTTTGCCTTGGGGTCAGGATGCCTTCGATGGCATGCGGAGTGTGCTGTCCCCTGAAACAGCCCTACTATCGGCCCCATCCCTCGTGGTGCCTGTGCCAACCTCTGCTCCTCCTCCAGCTCAGAAGCGTAGGGAACTTATGCCCCAGGACACCCCTTTGGGTGATCCCTCTTCTTCCGAGGCCTCTCCTGATCACTCAGAGCAGCCTTCCCAGAAGAAGAAGTGCAAGAGGAAGCACCTTGACTCCCCTGAGTCTGTCACCTCAGATACAGACATGGATAAATCAGAAGGGTCCCCCAGGTCCCCCTCGGAAGATGTTTCCTTTTCGGACATCTTTGAAATGCTTAGGCAGAGGGGTGGCTAGATGTTCATTGTGTTTCACTGTTGCAGTCATTACTCTTGGGTTATCCTGCTGGCAGGCTACCCACAGTTGGCCTGAATTTCAAAGTCCTGGTCTGGCATTGGTTGCTGTTGCCTCTTCCCTGACGTCAGTGCGCCAGGGGTATAAAAGATGCAGCTGACGCCATTTTCTTCAGTCTTTCTTGACGCGCAGTGTCCTAAGCAAAAGCAGTTCGCAAGTGCCGGTCGGCCGACTCCTGAGATTTTCAAATCCGAATTTCAGAACTGAAGTCTTCATTAAAGCTAAGTACCCCATTGGAGAAACTTTTTTCTTGCTCCAGACCAATGTCAGAAAAAGTTAACAATTGTATTTCTTGTGGGAAGCAAATACCTCATAAGGATTTTCACTCTTACTGTATTCCTTGCCTAGGCCCTGATCACAACGTTGCTAGTTGTCGGTTTTGTGCTAGATTTAACCAACGCACTATTAAGCATCGGTTCGATTTTGCATTTCATTACTTTGGCCGAAGATTTAATTATATAATGCCGTTGGAACAGCCAACTACCAGAGTTTACAAAAAACGCAAGGAAAAGGATAGGCATCAGAGGTCCAAAACCAACGACGAGGCCTCCGTTAGGCCTGTCACCGGTTCGCGATTCTCAGTGAGGCGCTTTCGCAGCCCCTGGCGCCCACTACCTCAGAGCCACAGGCCGCTTCCGACTCCCACCTGGAGCTGACTGGGCCTCTGGATACTCAAGGTATTGGACACTCGGAAATCATTCCCTCAGATGGGTCCAGAGCCGCTGAGCAGGCATTGGCTTCTGAGGGTGTCTTCAGACCTACAAAGCTATATGTTAAACCATCTTCAGCTTCAAAGACAAAGACTAAAGCAGTTCTAAAGACAAAGAAATAAGTACAGAGTTCTCCTACTCAGACTTCATGTCTAAAAAACAGATGCTTGAAATGGCCGAAGACCTAATTACTTTGATCAGGGCTTCCCATCCCCCTCCTGATAGGCCTAGGCAAGAGACAGAATATGATTCTTCTGATCAGGTTTCTATTTCTTCTGATTCCTCTTCTGAACAGGATTATTCTATGCCTCCCTGTGAGGACTCTGATGCTGAAGAATCCATTCCTTCAGCCTCTCCTCCTGAGGATTATTCTTTTGGGGAAACCCTGCATACCATGAGGGAGCATTTCCACTGGGAGAGCCAAGATTACTCTGAATCTAAGAAAAGGCTCAGAGACTTTCTGCTACTTCCTCAGCACAGGCCCCTTGCTATCCCACCTTTTCTAGACATTGTAGATGATGTATTTTCAGAGTCCGGCCTGTCCCCTCACTCTTTACCCCCTGCACCTGCTATGCCAGACAGATACTACAGGGTCCCGGATTCTCATAAATTCCTATATAAAAACCCCGCTGCTGACCCAGAAACTATTTCTCAGCGTCCCAAAGGGGTCAAAGCTTCCACTGCAAAAAACCCTGTCCCCTCTGATAGGGATTCTAGGTCACTGGACAGATGGGGGAAAAAAGTTTACACTTCTGCTACCTTGGCTGTAAGGGCTTTAAATTGTCAGTTTCATATGCTTAAATATCAGCAGTACTTAATGTCACTGCTTAAACAGAAAATGTTGACAAATACTGAATGTTCAGAGAACAAAGAAATGCAGGATTTATTGCATGCAACTGAACAAGTGAGAAAGCATACTTTGCAATGTGGTTATGATTCACTGGAGGCCTCTTGCAGGGCTGCTGTTACAGGTTCTGTTATTAGAAGGCATGCTTGGTTAAAGGAACAGAATCTGCCTGATCATGTTAAAGCAAAATTATTGGATGCCCCATTACAGCATGATACTTTGTTTGGTGCTAAAGCAGAAGAGGTGTTGAAGAAAATGGAGGATAAGGCGAAATCCATGCAGACAGTTAAGGATTTCTTACAGGTACAGCCACCCAGATTTAGCAGGAACTGGCCTTCTAAAAATTGGTCCTTTCCAGTGTCAGACAGACCACAGAGAGGCAGATACAGACGTCCCAGAGGCAGATCTCAGCCCCAAGGCTCATACAGGCCTAAACAATGGGGCGCTCCTGCCTCCAAAAGCGGAGAAGACAAATCACAACCTTACAGGAAACGGTCCCAATGACTTTCCCCTGCCAGATCCAAGCACTTTTCTTTTGACAGCATCCTTAGGGGGAAAACTAGCACTTTTCTCATAAAATTGGCAAATGGTTACCCAAGACAAATGGGTCCTGAACATAGTGTCCCAAGGCTACAGGTTCCATTTTCACACCCTACCAAGGGCAAAATGTATGCCAGACCTGCCACACAATCAAAGGGCAGAGGCACAAAAGCAAATTACAGCCCTCATGGACATGAGGGCCATTCAACAAGTACCACAACAAGAGCAGAGTCAAGGATTTTACTCCAGACTTTTCTTAGTGCCCAGAAAGGACAAAACCTGGAGACCAATACTGGACCTGTCTATACTAAACACGTTTCTGGACATTCCAAAATTCAAGATGTTGACTCTACAGCAACTACTGCTCATGCTGGGCAAGAAGGCTTGGCTCGTAACTTTGGACCTAAAAGAGGCATACCTGCATGTCCCAATCAGACAATCTTGCAGAAGATACCTCAGATTCATAGCTGGCTCAATGCACTACCAATTCTCTGCACTGCCCTTTGGCTTATCTACTGTGCCCAGGGTCTTCACAAAATGCCTGGCACCAGTAATTGCATTTTGCAGACAAAGAGGAATTCAAATATATCCCTACTTGGACGACTGCCTTATTCAAGCAGAGAACAAAGACATTCTTCTAAAGCATCTGGCGTTTGTAAAAAGATTACTAATTTGCCTAGGGTACACAGTAAATAAAAGGAAATCAAAACTAGTATCCTCTCAAGAGATAATATTCCTGGGTGCAAGCTTAAATACAACTGCCCAGATGGCTTATCTCACTCCAGACAAACAAAAGCAACTGACTTCTTACTTCAAAAAATTGGCAACAAAGACCCAGTTATCTGCAAGGAAAATCCTGCAGGCCTTGGGTTTCATGGCATCCTGCATTCTACTAATTCCATATGCCAGACTGCATGCCAGGAAACTACAATGGTATCTAAAAAGTGTTTGGACTCAGCATTGCCACAGCCTGGAGACAGTAATTACCCTCATTCCCTGCCTGCAACAGGATTTTCGATGGTGGGCAGAGGCATGTCACCACAACAAGGGTCTCCCATTCACTTTACCCACAGCCAGACAGACACTGGCAACGGATGCATCAGATTATGCCTGGGGGGCCCATATGGCAGGAAAATGTATTCAGGGCACATGGCCTGCAAACCAGATGCATCTTCACATCAATCAAAAAGAGATGCTAGCTGTTCAGAATGCCCTGACAGCTTTCAAGGATCTACTTCATCCAGGACAGCTACTGATAAAGACAGACAATACTACAGTCATGTGGTACATAAACAAGCAGGGAGGTACACATTCCTACCCCCTCTGCAGACAAGCAATGACCTTATGGGACACAGGATTGACTTATCAAGTTCACCTGCAAGCACAATTCCTTCCAGGAAAAACAAATACTCTGGCAGACGAACTAAGCAGAAACCTCATGGATCCCCACGAGTGGAAACTGGATCCACAAGTCTTCAGCATGATAACAAGGAAATAGGGATGCCCAGACATAGATCTATTTGCCTCCCCTCACAACTGCCAATTACAGAGATTTTGCACAAGGATTTATCACAAACAAGCATGGAGAGTGGGTGCCCTATCCTTCAGCTGGAAAAAACTAACAGTATATGCCTTTCCTCCACTGCCTCTCCTTCCCAGGGTACTCCTAAAGGTCAGACAAGAGAAGCCAAAAATGATACTGATTGCACCAGACTGGCCGCGCCAGCACTGGTACCTAATCCTAAAGGGCTTATCTCAAGGTCCAGCGTGGATATTGCCTCACTTCTCATTTGCTGACCCAACAAAACAATCAGATCCTGCACAGCCAGCTCAGGACCTTAACTCTGGCAGCATGGCGGATAATGTAGCCATTCAGAACACTCCTCTTTCAAAAGCTGTTAGGGATGTTATCTTGGAGGCCAGGAGGCCCAGTACCAGAAAATCTTATGCAGAAAAATGGAAGAGATTCTGTGCTTGGAACCAGGAACAAGGCATTGACACGTATGTACCAAATATCCCTCAGATTTTACAATACCTAACTGAGATGCTGGACAAAGGCCTTTCTTTTTCATCAATTAAGATTCATGCCTCTGCCATTTCTGCCCATTACAATACGGAACCTCCTATCTTTTCTCATCCTTTAATAAGGCAGTACCTCAGAGAGGCCAAAAACATCAGGCCTCCAAGGAGAGAACCAGTTCCGGCATGGGACCTCAATTATGTCTTGGAAAAGCTCACACTGCCTCCTTTTGAGCCAGCCTCAACAACGGATATAAAATTCTTATCCTGGAAAACAGCTCTGCTCCTAGCAATAACTTCTGCAAGACGAGTCACTGAGTTACAAGCACTCATGGCTGTGGAACCTTTTATCATTTTTCATCCAGACAGGGTTTCTCTGAGGACAAGCCCAACATTTATGCCTAAGGTGGTGTCCAGTGTAGCCTTCAACCAAACCATTCACTTGCCTACCTTTTATCCAAATCCACAGAACAAGGGTGAGAAAATTCTGCAATGTTCATCGTGTTACACTGCTGCAGTCATTACACTTGGGTTATCCTGCCGTCAGTCGGCCTGAGTTCCAAAGTCTTGGTCCGGCGTCGGTTGTTGTCGCTTCTTCCCTGACGTCAGTGCGACAGGGGTATATAAGATGCAGCTGACGCCATTTTCTTCAGTCTTTCTTGCCGTGAGGTGCTCGAAGCAACAGCAGTTTGCAAGTGCCGGTCGGCCGACTCCTGAGATTTTCATTCCGAATCCAGAACCGAAGTCTTCTCCAAAGCTAAGTACCTCATTGGGGAAACTTTTTCTTGCCTCGGACCGATGTCAGTAAAAGTTAATAACTGTATTTCTTGTGGGAAGCAAATACCACATAAGGATTTCCATTCCTATTGTACCCCATGCGTAGGCCCAGACCACAATGTCATAGGTTGTCGGTTTTGTGCGAGGTTTAACAAGCACACTATTAAACGTCGGTTAGATTTTGCCCGACATTATTTTGGCAGAAAATTCAATTATACCATGCCAGCAGAACTACCGACGACCGGAATACACAAACAGCGCAAAGACAAGGACAGGCATCCGAGGCCCAAAACCAACGACGAAGCCTCTTCTAGGCTAGTCGCCGGTTTTCAGCGAGGCGCCTTCGCAGCCCCTGATGACCGCATCTTTAGAACCTCAAGCCGCCTCTGACTTCCACGTGGAGATGGCTGGGCCTTCGGACGCACCAGAATTACAGCCTACCGAGACTAACCCTTCAGAGGGATCTGGAGTAGCTGAACAACCCGTAGCTTCAGAGGGTGTTTTCAGACCTACTCAGTTAATCATTAAATCTTCTGCTAAGTCTAAAACTCCTTTAAAAACAAAGAAACAAATTCAACATTCTCCAAGACAGGCCTCCATGCCTAAGAAACAAATGCTCAAAATGGCCGAAGACTTAATCACTCTGATCAGGGAGTCCCATCCCCCTCCTGATAAAAGGCCTAGACAGGATGCAGACTATGAGTCATCCAACCAGGTATCCATCTCTTCAGATTCTTCCTCAGACCTTGGATACTCTTTACCCCCTTATGAGGATTCTGATGCTGAGGAATCAATTCCTTCAGCCTCTCTGCCAGAGGACTACTCCTTTGGGGAAACCTTAAGTACCATGAGGGAGCATTTCCATTGGGAGGGCCAGGATTATTCAGAATCCAAGAAAAGGCTCAGAGATTTCCTTTTATTACCTCAACACAGACCCCTTGCTATTCCACCAGTGTTAGACATTGTGGATGATGTGTATACTGAATCCAGCTTAAATCCTGATTCTTTACCTCCTGCTCCAGTTAAGCCTGACAGATACTACAGAGTCCCTCACTCTCACAAATTTCTTTATAAAAGCCCTGCTGCTGACCCTGAAACTATTTCTCAGGGCCCCAAAGGGGTAAAGGACTCCTCAGCAAAGAATCCAGTCCCCTCTGACAGAGATTCCAGAGCATTAGACAGATGGGGGAAGAAAGTATATACATCTGCAGCTTTAGCAATGAGGGCCTTAAATTGCCAGTTTCACATGCTAATATATCAACAATATTTGATGTCTCAGTTGAAATAAAAAATTCTTCCAAACTCAGATAATCCTAATTATAAAGAAATGCAGGATTTATTGCATGCAGCTGAACAAGTGGGAAAACATACTTTGCAATGCGGCTTTGATTCATTAGAGGCCTCCTGTAGAGCAGCAGTTACAGGATCTGTCATTAGAAGATATGCTTGGTTAAAAGAACAGACCTTACCAGATCATGTTAAAGCAAAGTTATTGGATGCCCCTTTGCAGCAGGATGTTTTATTTGGAGTTAAGGCAGAAGAGGTATTAAAGAAAATGGAGGATAAGGCAAAATCTATGCAAACGGTGAAGGATTTCTTACAGGTTCAGCCTCCTCGATTTAGCAGAAATTGGCCAACAAAGAATTGATCCTTTCCAGTTACAGACAGACCTCAAGGGGGCAGATACAGATGTCCAAGAGGTAGAGGTCAACCACAAGGTCCTTACAGGCCTCGACAATGGGGTGCATCAACCCAGAAAGAAGGGGAAGACAGGCCTCAACCTTACAAAAACAGCCCTAATGACTTCCCACTGCAGCTGCCAAACAGATGTTCATTGTACTATGCTGCTGCAGTCATCACATTTGGGTTATCCTGCCGTCAGGCGGTCCCGCAGTCGGTCAGAATTCCAAAGCCTTGGTCCGGCGTCAGTTGTCGTCACTTCTTCCCTGACGTCAGTGCGGCAGGGGTATAAAAGAGGCAGCCGATGCCATTTTCTTCAGTTTTTCTTGCCGCGCGGTGCCCGAAGCAGAAGCAGTTCACAAGTGCCGGTCGGCCAGCTCCTGAGATTTTCAAACAGAATTTCAGCCGAAGTCTTCTATAAAGCTAAGTACCCGTTAGAAACTTTTCTTGCCTCAGACCGATGTCAGACAAAGTTAATAATTGTATTTCTTGTGGGAAGCAAATACCTCATAAGGATTTTCATTTCTATTGTATTCCTTGCCTAGGCCCAGACCATGACGTCCTTGGTTGTCGGTTTTGCGCTAGGTTCAATAAACGCACTATCAAGCGTCGGGCTGATACCGCCCGACATTATTTTGGTAGAAGATTCAATTATATTATGTCGTCGGAGCAACCGACTTCAGCTATGTTCAAAAAACGCAAGGACAAAGACAGGCAGCCTAGGCCTAGACCAGATACCGAGGTCTCAGTTAGGCCTGCCGCCGGATCCCCGGTACTCGGTGAGGCGCCTACGCAGCCCCTGACTACCGCATATTTAGAATTTATGACTACCTCTCAGACAGAGACTACCGGGCCTCTGGAGCCCGATACTCCTCAACATGCGGACGCCAGCCCGGCCGGCAAGCTGGATACTAGGGACAGGCCTTCGGCTTCCGAAGGTGTATTTAAACTGACGACTCTCTCGGTAAAGTCCTACGCGAAGCTTAAAGCGATGACTAAGGTTAAAAAAACGTGTCCACAGACTACCACGCAGGCCCCTATGCCTAAAAAACAGATGCTCAAAATGGCGGAGGACCTGATCACCCTTATCAGAGGTTCACAACCCCCTCCTGACAAAAGGCCTAGACTGGAGGAAGATTTCCCTCCTTCTGACCAGGAATCCATTTCCTCAGCAGACTCGGAGGAACAGGATTATCCCTACCCTTCCTACGAAGACTCAGATGCTGAAGAGTCTATCCCCTCTGTTTCTCCTCCTGAGGACTTTTCTTTTGGGGAAACCCTGCACACCATGAGAGAGCATTTCTACTGTGAAGGCCAAGATTATTCTGATTCCAAGAAAAGACTGTGAGTTTCTTCTTCTTCCTCAACATAGACCCCTAGCTATCCCTCCAGTTTTAGACATTTTGGATGATGTTTATAATGAATCTAGTCTAAATCCAGATTCCTTACCACTAGCACCAGCTAAGCCAGACAGATACTATCGAGTTCCTGACTCTCACAGGTTTTTGTATAAAAGCCCTCCGGCAGACCCAGAAACCATTTCCCAGGGTCCCAAAGGGGTTAAGGCCTCTACAGCTAAGAATCCACTGCCTGCTGAAAGAGACTCCAGGGCATTAGAAAGATGGGGGAAAAAGGTGTACACTTCTGCCACTTTGGCCATGAGGGCATTAAACTGCCAATTCCACATGATTAAATACCCAGCAGTACCTGCTTACTCTGTTAAAACAGAAAATGTTCCCTCAAACAGATCAGCCAGATTACAAAGAAATACAAGATTTGTTGCATGCAGCAGAACAGGTGGAAAAACATACCCTATAATGTGGTTTTGATTCTTTGGAGGCCTCATGTAGAGCAGCTGTTACAGGGTCTGTGATACGTAGACATGCTTGGCTAAAAGAGCAAACCTTACCAGAACACGTCAAAGCAAAGCTACTGGATGCCCCACTGCAAAAGGATGCGTTATTTCGTGTCAAAGCAGAGGAGGTTTTAAAGAAAATGGAAGAAAAGGCAAAATCAATGCAAACAGTTAAAGAATCTTTACAGGTACAACCTCCTTGCTTCAGCAGAAACTGGCCATCAAAGAACTGGTCCTTTCCTGCTTCAGACAGACCCCAAAGGGGCAGGTACAGATGCCCTAGGGGCAGAGGTCAGGCATAAGGTGCCTTCAGGCCTAGACAATGGCAAGCAGCAACTCAACGAGGGGGAGACGGCAGATCTCAACCTTTCAGGAAGCGAACTCAATAACTTTCCTCTTCGCTTGACAAGCAAAATTGCCCAGGCAGCACCTCTAGGAGGAAAGCTGGCTCTTTTTACCCAAAACTGGCACATTATAACAAAGGACAAATGGGTTCTGGATATTATTACCCGAGGCTACAGATTTCACTTTCACACTTTACCACGGATGAGAGGCATGCCAAATCTGCCAACAAACCAATGGACAGAGGCACAAGGACAAGTTACAGCCCTCATGGACATGAAAGCAATTCAAAAGGTACCCACCACAGAGCAAGGCCAAGGTTTTTACTCAAGACTGTTTCTAGTACCAAGAAAGGACAAAGCCTGGAGACCTATCTTAGACCTTTCAATTCTAAACACTTACCTGGAGATACCCAAATTCAAAATGCTCACACTACAGCAGCTTCTTCCCATGCTGGGCAAGGAGTCTTGGCTGGTAACGTTGGACCTCCAAGAGGCATACCTGCATGTCCCTATCAGACAAGATTGCAGAAGATACCTCCGATTTTTGGCAGGTTCAATGCATTATCAATTCTCTGCATTGCCCTTTGGCTTATCTACTGCGCCCAGAGTATTCATGAAATGCCTGGCATCAGTAATTGCATATTGCAGACAACGAGGGATACAAATTTATCCATATCTGGACGACTGCCTGATCCAAGCGGACAGCAAAGACATCCTACTACAGCATCTGGCGTTTGTAACAAGATTGCCAAGTTGCCTGGGGTACACAGTAAACAAAAAGAAGTCAAAACTAATACCCTCACAAGAAATAATTTTCCTGGGTGCCAGCTTGAATACAACGGCCCAGATGGCTTACCTCACGCCAGACAAGCAAAAACAACTGGTTCAAAAAAGATGGCAACCTTTACCCGGCTCACTGCAAGGAAATTCCTGCAGGCAATTCCTGCAGGCATTGGGGTACATGGCATCCTGCATTCAACTAATTGCATATGCAAAGTTGCATATGAGAAAACTACAATGGTACCTAAAAAGTGTATGGTCCCAGCACAGACACAGCCTAGAAGCAAGTATACCTCTCATTCCCTGCCTTCAAAAAGAGTTCCTATGGTGGGCTCAAGCATGCCAAGCAAACAAGGGTCTCCCCTTTGTTTTACCTTCAGCAAAGCAAACCTTGACAACAGATTCATCAGACTACGCCTGAGGTGCACATATGGCAGGACAATGCATACAGGGCAAATGGTCTACAAACCTAAGGCATCTGCACATCAATCAAAAGGAGATGCTAGCCGTACAAAATGCACTAACAGCCTTCAAGGACCTCTTGCATCCAGGACAACCTCTAATAAGGACAGACAACACCACAGTAATGTGGTACATAAACAAACAGGGAGGAACGCACTCCTACCCATTATGCAGTCAGGCAATGGCCTTGTGGAACACAACATTAACTTACCAAGTACAATTGCAAGCACAATTCCTGCCAGGAAAGGAAAACACATTGGCAGACGAATTAAGCAGAAATTTAACAGATCCCCATGAGTGGAGACTACACCCACAAGTATTTGCAATGATAATTCAAAGATGGGGGCCACCAGACATAGATCATTTTGCCTCAACCAGCAATTGCCAGGTACAAAAATTTTGCACAAGGACTTATCATCCCCTGGCCTGGAAAGTGGATGTCCTATCATTCAGTTGGGCAGCATTGTCAGTCTACGCCTTTCCTCCTCTGCCTCTACTGGCCAAGGTACTACTGAAAGTCAGATCAGACAGACCACATATGATCCTCATTGCTCCGGACTGGCCACGTCAGCAGTGGTACCCACTACTACAAAACCTGACTCACAGTCCTCCATGGATTTTACCTCAATTCCCCAAGCTCTTAACTCAACAAAACTCTCAGATCCTTCACAGTCAACTCAGGACCTTAAACCTAGCTGCATGGAAGATACCTTAAATTGCCAATCAACACCCCTCTCAAAGGACGTCCTGAATGTCATCCTGGAGGCCAGGAGGCCCAGTACCAGAAAAACGTACTCAGACAAATGAAAACGATTTTGTGCATGGAACCAGGCCAGAGGTCTAGATCCTGGCATCCGAAACATTCCTCAAATACTCCAATATTTATCTAAGATGCTACACAAAGGACTCTCTTTCTCATGTATAAAGATCCATGCTTCAGCAATTTCAGCTCAATATGATACGAATCCTTCCATTTTCTCTTACCCTTTACTAAGGCAGTTTCTCAGAGGGGCAAAAAACATAAGACCCCCCAGAAAACCACCAACTCCATCTTGGGATCTAAATTTTGTACTAGAAAAACTAACACTACCTCCTTTCGAACCAGCCTTTTCAGCGGATCTACAGTACTTTTCATGGAAAACAGCTCTACTGCTGGCTATCACCTCAGCACGCAGGGTCTCAGAACTACAGGCACTTATGGCAGTGGAACCTTTCCTCATTTTCCATCAGGACAGAGTTCTTTACGAACCAACCCTTCCTTCCTGCCAAAGGTAGTTTCCAGTGTGGCTCTCAATCAGGCCATACACTTGCCCACCTTTTATCCAAACCCTCAGAATAAAGGGGAAAAACTCCTTCACTCTTTGGACATTCACAGTCAGTTGCGTTATTATTTGGACAGGACAAAGGGCTTCAGAAAATCTGACCAACTATTTGTATCATATGCAGCAGGTTCAGAGGGAAAGCCCATCTCCAAACAGACCATCTCCAAATGGATAGCACATTGTATCCACTTCTGCTACTCTCACCATGGGAAACCAGTCCCTGCTAATATTACGTCTCATTCTACCAGGGCTACAGCAACCTCAGCAGCCTTCCTCCAAGGAGTCCCAACAAAGGACATTCTGGAGGCAGCCACCTGGAGTTCAGTGCACACCTTCACCAAACATTACCACCTTCCACTTTACTCAAAAACCAGGGCTGGCTTTGCCACTGCAGTCCTGCAGGGTATCTTAGCTATGCCTAACCCAGTATAGTTCCTACCACCCAACCATATCTTTGGGACTCAACCCAAGTGTGATGACTGCAGCAGCATAGCACGATGAACATAGTACAGTTTTGTACCTACCATAAATGTAGATGTTTGCGTACTTATGCTGCTGCAGTCCAGGTTACCCTCCCTCCAGCCCCACTTCCTAACAGGGGTTTCTTTTATCTACAGGTACATCAACCTTCTGGATGCATGTCTATATGGTGTATTTGCTTACAACTACCACTATTGTTTTTTCTCTAAGGTATGGTTTGCATGCCACTTGTTTTGCCTTATTAGATTGGGGCACCTGACATTTGGGGCAAGAAAAACTGAAGAAAATGGCGTAGGCTGCCTCTTTTATACCCCTGCCGCACTGACGTCAGGGAAGAAGCGACGACAACTGACGCCGGACCAAGGCTTTGGAATTCTGGCCGACTGCGGGACCGCCTGATGGCAGGATAACCCAAGTGTGATGACTGCAGCAGCATAAGTACTCGAACATCTACATTTATGGTAGGTACAAAACTGTACTTTTAACAAACCACGAAAATCAAGGAAAACCAAGGAAATATAATGAATGACCAGCCAGTAGAAACACAGGTTTATTCAAACTTGACGTCTCGGCTTTAACAAAAGCCTTCAATGAATAAAAACTTACATTGAGTATACTTGCCTCTTATAGTATAATCAATTAAACAATAAAACAATTAATTAATCAAACATTTCCAATTAAGTTCTATATTATGGTGAAATGCATAGAGTATCTAGGTTATGTAACAATATTCAGGATTTACGTAAAGATATACAAAGTATGGTTGATATGTTTAGAAATAGAGGGTATAATATGAATTTGTTACAAAGTAGTTGGGAAAAGCTTTGGTATGGTGTACATCCAAGTAAGACTCGGACACCAATATATTATAAAACTTCACATCAAGTAAATTATAATGAATATTTAGAATCTATATATTTTGTTTCAACATTTGGATGTTTTAGTTATAAAATCCTTGAAGAAGTTAAATATTTTTGGAAGTATTTGTGTTCCTTGAAAAATATTAAAACTTGATTGAATGGGAAGTTATTAAAACTTGATTGAATGAGAAGTTATGTTTTTCATATAGAAGAGGTAGAAACATTCATAATTTTGTTGTTAGGGGCAAGTTTAGCTTGCCATCAATTAAAATGAATTTTAATCTGCTTAGTCTAGGGACCATAGGTTGTAATAAATGTAAAGCCTGTAAATTTATAGTTCCAAAGTTTGAATATATTAATGGTGTTCCTTTTATGGCTTCTTGTAGTTATACATGTAGTACATCAGGAGTTATTTATGCTTTGAGATGCTCCTGTAATATGTACTATATTGGAGAGACCAAAAGGGCATTTAAGGTTCGTTTGTTGGAACATGCTAGGGATATAAGCAATAAAAAACAAGAAAGTTCTGTAGCAGTTCATTTTGAGCGTTTTTATCATGGAAGTAACAAAGATTTACAGGGCACTATTTTAGAACATGTGAAAGTTTCAGTGTTTGATTCATGTTTGTTAAAGAACAAACTTTTATTTAAAGAATCTGTATATATTCTTAAATTTAATACATTACATCCATTTGGATTAAATGAAGAACTTAATTGGAAATGTTTGATTAATTAATTGTTTTATTGTTTCATTGATTATACTATGAGGCAAGTATACTCAATGTAAGTTTTTACTCATTGAAGGCTTTTGTTAAAGCCGAGACGTCAAGTTTGAATAAACCTGTGTTTCTACTGGCTGGTCGTTCATTACAAAACTGTACTTTCTCTCTTGGCAGCCCCCTTGGGAGGAAAACTGGCATTTTTCTGTCACAATTGGCATGTGATCACCAAAGACAAATGGGTTCTCAACATTGTATCTCAAGGTTACAGGTTCCACTTTCACACTCTGCCAAGGTTAAAAGGAATGCCAAATCTGCCACCAAATCAATGGGCAGAGGCTCAAAGACAAATTACAGCACTCTATTCAAAAGGTACCAACACAGGAACAAGGACAAGGATTTTACTCAAGACTCTTTCTGGTTCCCAGAAAGGACAAAGCCTGGAGGCCTATTCTGGATCTTTCTTCTCTAAACACTTACCTGGATGTTCCAAAATTCAAAATGTTGACACTACAGCAGCTTCTTCCCATGCTGGGCAAGAAAGCTTGGTTCGTAACTTTGGACCTCAAAGAGGCATACCTGCATGTCCCTATCAGACAAAACTGCAGAAGATACCTCAGATTCATAGCTGGTTCAATGCACTACCAATTCTCTACACTGCCCTTTGGCTTATCTACTGCGCCCAGGGTCTTCACAAAGTGCCTGGCACCAGTAATTGCCTTTTGCAAACAGAAAGGAATTCTAATTTATCAGTACCTGGATGACTGCCTGATTCAAGCAGAGAGCAAGGACATTCTTCTAAAGCATCTGGCATTTGTAAAAAAGTTATTAAGTTGCTTAGGGTACACAGTAAATGAAAAGAAGTCAAAACTAGTGCCCTCACAAGAGATAATATTCCTGGGTGCCAGCTTGAATACAATGGCCCAGATGGCTTATCTCACGCCAGACAAGCAAGGACAACTGACTCAATATTTTCAATTGATGGCAACAAAGACCCAACTCCCTGCAAGAAAAATTCTGCAGACCTTTGTTACATGGCATCTTGCATACTACTAATTCCATATGCCAGACTGCATATGAGGAAACTACAATGGTACCTAAAGAGTGTCCGGTCTCAACACTGTCAAAATTTGGAAACAGTAATACCACTAATTCCTTGCCTTCAACAGGAGTTTCGATGGTGGGCTCAGGCATGTCACCTCAACAAGGGACAGGCTTTCACTCAACCCACAGCCAGGCAAACACTGACAACAAATGCATCTGATTACGCCTGTGGAGCACACATGGCAGGAAAATGTATTCAGGGCAAGTGGCCCGCAGAACAAAGGCATCTTCATATCAATCAAAAAGAGATGCTAGCTGTACAAAATGCCCTTATAGCTTTCAAGGACCTTCTACATCCAGGACAACTACTACTAAAGACAGACAACACCACAGTTATGTGGTACATAAACAAGCAAGGGGGCACTCATTCTTATCCCCTCTGCAGACAAGCCATGACCTTGTGGAACACAGCTCTAACCTATCAAGTTCATCTGCAAGCACAATTCCTGCCAGGAGAGAAAAACACACTGGCAGAAGACTTAAGCAGAAACATCATGGATCTGCACAAGTGGAAATTACATCCACAAATATTCAGAATGATAACACAAAAATGGTGGAGCCCGGACATAGATCTGTTTGCATCCCCAATGAACTGCCAGCTACAGAAATTCTGCACAAGGACTTACCACCCACAAGCATGGAAAGTGGATGCCCTCTCATTCAGCTGGAGAAACCTACAAGTATATGCTTTCCCACCACTACCTCTCCTTCCAAAGGTACTCATAAAAGCCAGGCAAGAAAAGCCAAAGATTATCCTGATTGCCCCAGACTGGCCATGCCAGCACTGGTACCCAATCTTAAAGAACTTAGCACAAGGTCCACCCTTGATTTTACCTCAAATCCCACATCTTATGACTCAGCACAACAATCAGATGCATCACAGCCAGCTAAAGACTTTAAACCTGGCTGCATGGCAGATTCCTTAGTCAAGCAAGCAATGCCTCTCTCCAAAGCTGTTATGGATGTCATTCTGGAGGCCAGAAGGCCTAGCACCAGGAAAGCCTATTCGGATAAATGGAAGAGATTCTGTGCCTGGAACCAGGCTCACAGCCTTGACCCTCTTGTCCCAAATATTCCTCAGATACTACAATATTTAACTGAGATTCTGGACAAAGGCCTCTCCTTTTCATCCATCAAGATCCACGCCTCTGCCATCTCTGCTCATTACAACATGGACCCAGTTATTTTTTCTAATCCTTTGCTAAAACAGTACCTCAGAGGGGCTAAAAACATAAGACCGCCCCGTAGAGCACCAACTCCAACTTGGGACCTCAACTTCATTTTGGAAAAATTAACTTTACCTTCTTTTGAGTCAGCTAACTCAGCAGGCTTAAACTATGTCTCTTGGAAAACTGCTCTGCTCCTGGCAATAACATCAGCACGAAGAGTTTCAGAGCTACAGGCACTAATGGCAGTGGAACCTTTCATCATTTTCCACCAAAACAGTGTGTCTTTAAGAACAAACCCTACTTATGCCAAAGGTGGTATCAAGTGTGGCTCTAAACCAAACTATTCACTTGCCAACTTTTTATCCAAACCCACAGAATAAAGGGGAGAGACTTCTGCATTCTTTGGACATACACAGGCAGTTACGCTTCTACTTGGACAAAACCAAAGCTTTCAGGAAAACTGAGCAATTGTTCGTAGCATATGCTGCAGGAGCACAGAGAAAAGCCATTTCAAGATGGATAGGACACTGTATACGTTTCTACTATACACACCATGGGAAAACTGTACCTAACAGCATTAGGTCTCATTCCGCCAGGGCAACAGCCACTTTAACTGCCTACCTCAGAGGAGTACCTACCAAAGACATTTTGGAAGCAGCAACTTGGAGTTCTGTACATACCTTTACCAAGCATTACCATCTGCCTCTTTACTCTAAATCCAGAGCTGGCTTTGCCACTGCAGTGCTGCAGGGCCTTATAGCCACCCCTAATGCCTTATAGAACCAGCCACCCTACCTCAGCTTTGGGATTCTACCCAAGTGTAACTACTGCAGCAGTGTAACACGATGAACATTTTGTATCTACCATAAATGTAGATGTTCGAGTGTAAACACTGCTGCAGTCCAGGTTACCCTCCCTCCTTCCCCTCTTACTTGCTGGTACGTACCTATGTCTTCTACCCTTTACTACCTATGGGGAGTATTTGCTGGTAACTGAAAGTTTTTGATTGCTTTTCATATGTATGTTTTATTAGCAATTTGCATTGCCTACCTTTTTGGGAGCACCTGACATCTGGGGCAAGAAAAACTGAAGAAAATGGCGTCAGCTGCATCTTATATACCACTGTCGCACTGACGTCAGGGAAGAAGTGACAGCAACCGACACCGGACCAAGACTTTGGAACTCAGGCTGACTGCGGGACCGCCTGATGGCAGGATAACCCAAGTGTAATGACTGCAGCAGTGTATACACTCGAACATCTACATTTATGGTAGGTACAAAACTGTACTTTCTTTGGACATACACATGCAGCAACGCTTCTACTTGGACAGAATTAAAGCTTTCAGAAAGACTGAGCAACTTTTAGTATCATATGCTGCAGGATCACAAGGAAAGGCTATCTCAAAACAGACTATTTCTAAATGGATAGGCCATTGCATCCGTTTCTGCTATTCTCAGCATGGCAAATCAGTGCCTAAAGGCATTAGGCCTCATTCTACCAGAGTAGCAGCTACTTCAGCAGCCTTCCTCAGAGGAGTACCAACCAAAGACATCTTAGAGGCTGCAACTTGGAGTTCAGTGCACACTTTTACAAAGCACTACCACTTACATCTTTACTCTAAATCCAGAGCAGGCTTTGCCACTGCAGTTCTGCAGGGCCTCCTAGCCTCTGCTAATTCTATTTAGCCCAGCCACCCATCCTCAGCTTTGGTATTCAACCCAAGAGTAATGACTGCAACAGTGAAACACGATGAACATAGTACATTTGTGTACCTACCATAAATGTAGATGTTCGAGTGTATTCACCGTTGCAGTCCAGGTTACCCTCCCTCCGTCCCCCTTTCTTTTGCTGGGGTTTATCTGTACTTCTCTATTCTATACAACCTATGTGGTGTATTTGCTTGTAGATGAAGGAAATTACTGCATTTATGTTTATTGGCATAATATATTTAGCCTTCCCTTTTGGGGGCATCTGACATCTGGGGCAAGAAAAACTGAAGAAAATGGTGTCGGCTGCAGCTTTTATACTCCTGGCGCACTGACGTCAGGGAAGAGGCGACAGTAACCGACGCTGGACCAGGACTTTGGAATTCAGGCTGACTGCGGGTAGCCTGCCAGCAAGATAACCCAAGAGTAATGACTGCAACAGTGAATACACTCGAACATCTACATTTATGGTAGGTACACAACTGTACTTATTCGCTAGCCCTTACTGAGGACGATCTGTATATCTGGAGGCATTCGGTTCCCAACCCTCCACCTCCTGGGTGTCTCCACCTTTTGATCCACTCATATCTGTAGTGGCTTGAAAGGTTTGGTCAGCTCCGGATTCTGTGGATCCTACTCCAAGGAGACCAAATAAATTCATAACAGCTCCCCAGGAAAAACAATTTCTCACTAAAGGTGTGCCAGTTGATGCCATGGTGGTAGCAGCCACCAAGAAAGAGTTAGCAGAAACTTCTTCGTCTGTCCATCCACCAATCAAAGAGTCTAGGATGATGGACAGATATGGGAAGAGAATGTTTACCTCCGCGACCTTCTCCATGAGGTCCCTAAATTATCTCTCTCATTTTACATGGCTTCAAAGGGATCTCCTAAAAGAGCTTGGAGATGCCCTACAAGATCCTACAGCTGAGGGAGCATCAGCCAAAATAGCTTCCCAGCTTGCGACTCTTAATTCAATAGTCAACTCTTCCATGAGGCTTATTTCCTATGCAGCCGATGGAGCGAGCAGAGCCGCGTGTACAGGAATGGCTCTCATGAGACATGCTTGGCTGCGGCGGTGTCAATTTGCGGAACCCTTTCAAGTGTCCTTCACAAATACTCCCTTTGATGGCTCCTTGCTATTTGGGCCCCAGGTGAAAGACACTCTTACCAGGTGTGAGCAGGAAGGCAAGACTCTCTCTGCTGTGGGAGTCCGTTTTTCCACTCCTAACGGACCTTATCCCAAAGTTCAGAGGGGTGGAAAGATGTGGTTTCTAATATCCCAGTGATCCTTGCCTGACACGTGGTGATTTTTCCCCCAGGGGCAGAGGGGGAAACAACAATGGCATACGCCACCCTTGTGGCAGAGGGGGACCGCAAAATCAGGGTGACAGAGGAAGTTTCTCTGCCAAACCCTTCCAGCATCCCTGATTGGTTACCCGACTGCTCACCTCTGGAGGCAGTCGGGGGAAGACTTTCGCTGTACCCAGAAGCCTGGCAAAATATAACAAGAGACAGATAGGTACTATCTATTATATCCGGAGGTTACAAAATTCCCTTCCATCAACCCCCTCTAGAGTCAAAAAAGTCCATCCCGGATGCCCCACCCAATCTAAGGGATCAAGCAGTCATACAAGTCTCAAAACTGCTAGAAAAAAAGAGCTATTCAGGAAGTCCCCACAGACCAACTAGGATCCGGAACTTACTCAAGATTCTTTTTAGTACCCAAAAAGACAGGGGACTGGAGACCAATACTGGATCTCAGCAGATTGAACCAATCTGTACAAAAAGAAAAGTTCTGGATGGTAACACTGCAGTCCATTCTCCCCTTTCTGGGTCAGGACAATTGGATGTGCTCTAGAGATCTTCAGGATGAGTACTACTATATGAAAATGGACAGACACTCCAGGAGATTTCTTCGCTTCCGGGTAGGGACCAGTCATTACCAGTTCAGAGCTCTGCCCTTTAGTCTTACCACAGCCCCCAGGGTGTTCACCAAATGTATGGCGGTAGTCACGGCTCACCTGAGACGGCAAGGATTCCAGGTGTTTCCCTATCTAGACGACTGGCTCCTCACTGCTACCACCAGGCATCAACTCTGAGGCACAGGATTATACAATATCAGCTTGCACCCAACTGGGCATTACAGTAAATTTCGAAAAATCTGCCTTGTTGCCCTGTCAATCAGTTACCTATATAGGAGCAGAATTAAATACAAAACAGATGTTTGCAAGGTTACCTCAGGAAAGAGTTTTCACTATTCGCCAAGTGTCTCTTCTAATGCAGAGCAGAAAGATTCAAGTCAGACATGTTCTGCAAGTTCTAGGCCTCATGGCAGCTGCCATTCTTCTTGTTCCATTAGCGTGTTACCACATGAGACTCCTTCAGTGGCTTCTTTTCATGCAGTGGTCCTTTCAGGAACTACCCATGTCTCACATGATCCTGATTACAGAAACATGCAAAAGACACCTCTCTTGGTGGATGGTCTCCCCACTGGTGTCTCAGGGCAGACCTTTCATACAACCCCCTCCGGTAGCCACAGTGACCACGGACGCCTCCCTGATAGGGTGGGGGGGCATTATCTAGGCAGGACAGTCCAAGGCATGTGGCAACCTGGCGGGTACCATTTGCATATCAATGTCCTAGAGATGAGAGTGGTGCTCCTAGCATTGCAAGCTCTTCAAGACTCTCTTCCTTCCTTGTTATCCAAACAGACAACATGTCAGTTGTGTGGTACATCAACAAGCAGGTCCTACTCCTTGTGTCGAGAAGCCCTCAGACTATGGTAATGGGCGATTTCCTATCCTCATGCCTCACAAGTGGTCTCTGAATCAGGAAGTTGCGGATCTTATCTTCCGCAAATGGGGCCAGCCTTGCTGCAATCTATTTGCCACTCCCCTCAACAACAAATGCAGCAGCTACTTCTCCCTGCTTCCTCCTCCAGGTCAAACACCCAGGGACGTTCTAGTCCACGATTGGCCTCAGGGTCTCCTTTATGCATTTCCCCTAATTCCAAGACTCGTACAAAAAGCAAAATCGTTGGGTTGCAAAATGATCCTCATTTCCCCGTATTGGCCTCAACAGATATGGTTTCCATTCCTGCACCTCCACCTCCTAGACTAGCCTTTGATTCTGGACCCGATGCCAGATCTTTTGATTCATCAGTCAGGTGGGTTACACCAATCCCTTCAGACTCTCAAGCTCACAGCTTGGTTTCTCCACTTCCTACCTTAGCCAGGCTCCCAAGTATCTCCCCAGCAGTTCGTGATATTATTGTTTCCTCTCCTATGTCAACTACGAGAAAGACTTATGCTAGCAGATGGAAAAGATTTTCATACTGGGCAGAATCTAGAAACTTAGAGCCCTTTTCAGCCCCAGTCCATCAAATTCTAGAATTTCTAGCAGAGCTTTTTCAGTCGGGTGCAGCTACTGCTACCATCAGGGTACAACTGGCTGCCATGTCTAATTTTCATATTGGAATTCTTAATTCTAGCATAATGTCTCATAAGTTCTGCAAAGCCTTCATGAGAGGAACATCTCTTCTTAGACCCCCAGTGAGGATCCATCTCTTCCTTGGGATCTCAGTTTAGTTTTCACTTCTTTAATTCTGCCTCCCTTTGAACCAGCAGCATCTTGTCCCTTAAAATTTTTTTCTTGGAAAACACTTTTTCTAGTTGCTATTACCTCAGCTAGATGTGTTTCAGAACTCCAAGCACTCTGTGTTCGTCTCCCATATATGTTTTTTTCACAAAGATAGAGTTTCTCTAAGAACCAACCCATCCTTCATACCAAAAGTCTGTTCAGAAAACAATCTAAATCAATCCATTGATCTCCCCGTCTTCTTTCCCAATCATAGCAACAAGACAGAATACAGTCTTCACCAACTGAATGTGCATAGACAATTACGTTTTTACCTCCATAGGACTAAAGAGCTAAGAAAGTCAGACTAGTTATTTCTCTCATATGCTCACAATAAGCAAGGCCTTCCAGTTTCTAAGGTGACCTTATCCAAATGGTTATCTGACACCATTGCCTTTATTTATCATTTAAGGCATAAAGATCTACCAGCAAAACCAAAAGGTCATTCTACTAGAGCATTAGCCACTTCTGTAGCCTTTCAGTCTAAATTGGCCATAGACTCAATTTGTACAGCTGCCACTTGGGCAAACCCTCATACCTTTATCTCTCATTACAAAGTGGATGTGGTCTCCCGGAGCAGGGCTTCCTTTGGTTCCACTGTTCTGAAGAGTCTGTCCCAATGAGCCACCCTGTGTCTTTAGGTGCTAGGGACGCTGTCCCAATCAGCAAGAATGAAGACGAGATGGGACAACTTAACATAAAGAAGTTATGTACCTACCATAACGCTCCATGTTAGTTGTCCTTCATCTCGCCTTCCTCCTTGCGTTCCCCCCTCCTTCCCCCCTTCCTGGATGATTGAGAGGAGTTCAATATGGTTTCACTGGCTGATTTCCTTTTTTCTTGGTTCACATGCCAGGTAAACTTTTGACAGTTTACTGTGATCTTTTATTTTGGTAAATCGGTTTTTAGGTTACTGGTTACTTTATATGTCTAGTGTGTGCTATCACAAACAAGATCTGTGTAGCTGACACTGGGCATTCTGGGATAAGGGTTAGCCTTGAGCCAGTAAACAGCTCTTGAGTTATAGAAGTAGGCTGAGTCGGAGCTGAGGATCGGCTCCGAACCCAATCAGCAAGAAGGAAGCCGAGATGAAGGACAACTAACATGGAACTTTATGTACATAACCTCTTTTTCATGGTATAGTAGATAATATATTTTAGATTACATGAGTAGACATGTATTAAAGCTTTTTTTTTTTTTTTTTTGAAATGGTGACATGCTCCTCCCTGGGGAATCATGTATTGTGGTACTAAGTAGTAAATGAATGAGTACATTTATTAACAGGTAGGCTTCTGCTTTTTTCCTGTGTGCTTGGTTTGTATCGCATGTAAATTTAACAATCCTGCTACCACAAATCTTCTATAAAGAATAGTTGCATTCTTATGTACATCACAGGTTGTTTTAAATAGCTTAAAGTTTAATCATAGCTCTGACAGTAAATGTTTATAGTTCATTGAAGTGGCTTGACAGATGAATATGAAAGAACTTCAGCAGAGGTAAGTTCTGTCAGTTTTTAAGGATCTGCAGAACAGAATAGTGGTGTGGAATGCAATTCTGCTTAGTTGCTCATGCATACATTTTGTATATATTCAGAGCAGCCATAAAAACATAAAACGGAAGACCAAGCAGATCAATGAAGAACCTTCCCCCAAGCGCAGAAGAGAAAATCCTGTATTTCAGCAGAAAGAAAAAGCAAGCACCCCACCATTCTCAGTTACTAAACCACACATCCGATCATCTCCAAAAGTTAATGAGGAACCCCCCGCAAAGCAGAAGAGTGGGTGCTCTGTACTCCAGCAGAAGAGGAACACAAACAGAACTTTGTCCTCAGTCAGTAAATCTCCAATTAAATCATCTACAAAAGTATACTCGTCAGGAAAACAGAATGAAGATGCTGATGAAAAATCTGTCATTAAAACATCATCTCTATTTAAATTTAATCCAGAAATTCCTGAAATACACAGGTATGTTTTTATTATTTCTGTGGGTACTGTAATTTATTTGCAGGTCGCCTATGGAAACTCTGCGGGTGTGCATATATGTTTGGAAATGAGGAAATAACAGTAACAACACCAAGTACAATGGGCCAATCAGAAGATTTTAGTATTGTGTGATTGGTACAAGGAATTATTTAGATTTCCATATCCAGTACCAGCAGCCTAAATTTGGTATTTGGTATAGATTGCTGGAGACCACATGTAATGGAAGGGTTGAGTGCATGACATACCTTTCCTTACCTTATGAAGGGATGAGACAGGTTTTTGTCACAGTTTCATTGCAAGCCATGATTGGGTTTAACCAGGGAAAGAGGACTTTATGAATCTGTTTTTAGGCCATGGCTCTGTGAGAACTGCTTCAGAACCTCTTTCTTAAAGGAGGAAACTTGATAATTCTGTGGATAGGAGTAGGGAGGGAGCAGGCATTATTAATGCTACAAAAGAGAGCTGTCATTGACAATATGTTTTGGTATAAAACACTAAACTGAGAAAAAGAAAATAAAGTGGCAAAAGTGCACTAAGGTGTGGTGCATGAAAGCGCTAACGTTTATATTAAATCTTTCTTGGATTGGTCTGCGTTTTGCCACTTTATTTTCTTTTTCTCAGTTTAATATGTTTTGGTATACAGGACCAGAGAGGGCTGGTTCTTTCACATGCTCTGGCTGTAGTATATATGTTAGACATTTTCATACACTTTTCTTACAAGGCTCTAGGTCTGTTCTTGTTTATTGTGAGATTTCTTCCTTCTTTGCAGTTGTTTCTTACTGCTCCAGTTGGATAGCAGTAAGGTGGTTCCAGATTGTTTTACAGTCTTACAGCTTGGTTTTGCATACAGTAAATCAGCATACTTTTGGGAAACATTCTAGTAGCAGACAGACATACCTGGTCCAGTACTTGAGTCTTTCATTTCTGCTATTTTGATTCATCAAGTTGATGTTCCTGTGACTCTGCTATCTCAGTTGTATTTTATTTTTTTATTTTAGTTGTCCTTTGATAACCAGGAACATCTGACTAAGCTAATGTCCCATTTTCAGCAGAGGCCTGTGGAGAAAAGCTCTATGACAGATTCAAAAACATGTAAACAGTAGTTCCCCACAACAGATTAAATATTTTACAATGACTTGGGGGAAAAGGCTCCACAAAAACACATGCAAAAGCTTTTTTACAGTAGCCTATAAGTAATTACATACAAGGGAATAAAATCCCCACAACAGATAAAAACACAAACAGTTTTGAAATACATTTACAGAAATAGTAATGCAGTATGTACTTGCAAGTAGCATGACGCATGGCAGAAGTGGATAGCCTATGTCACGTAAACTAATACATACATATTCAGAATACTAACTACTTCTAATTATGTATGAAGGTGAAGAACAAGAGCGTTTCGTGCTGTCAAAATAGAGAATGAGATGAGGAGGAGTAATGAGCAGGAGGGAAAATTAAGAACATGGAGAGAGCTTGTTGTTAGAGAGGTGTGAATGTTATGGATGTACGTTAGAGAGGAAAATAAGCACTAGAAAGTGTCTGCTGAAGAGGTAGAGGAGCACACATTAGTAGTATGGTGCATTAAAGTCAGAGCTTCTTTTGATGTTGGGTCATTAGTACCTCTTAAGATATGGAGGTGAATTCAGAGTGAGAAAGGCTTAGTTATAAGCAAGTGGTCATGTGTCTTTTTTGAGGGTTGTGCAGATACCGGCCAGGTGTCAGATATTTTTTAGATTGGTCTTGAAATTGGCAAGGATGCTCGTATATTTAAAGGATAAGGGGATAGAGTTCCTAGAGTGGGCTACATAGCAGGAAGAGAGAGAGGTTCCTGCTGTCAGGTGTAGTTTGTAGGTATTTGTTTTTAGATTGAAGTGGCCTAGAAGGGCTATATGTCTGCAATAAGTCTAGTAGAGCATTGCTTTGCTGTGGTTTGTATATTAATTTGTAGACTAGGTGTAGTCAAGAACTCTCTAGGAAAGTTTCTACGTTTATTAGATACTGGTACCTCTTTTCCTAGCTTTTTTCAATTGTTGGTGCTAGTTCTCAAGTTTTTATTTTACTATTTGACGGCCCACCATAGGAGTTACTCTAGTTAGGCATACCTCAGAATGTGTCCGTGTCCAACAGCTCAGTTACTACCTGCTGGTAGTAGCACTTATATGCCAGGGCAGTGTCACCCTCAAATATTTTGCTGACTGTGCAGAGATCCTTAGCTCTACTTTTTTTTTTTCTGGATCACCTAACTTTGTCCATAATCGGCATCAGTCTGGGTTTCTGGACATTGGTGACAGTTGTAGTTTGTTTCTGTGTCTGTGGTGTAATTTTGCTATTTATCCCATGGGGCATAGGGTACCATACATCTGATGTGACACTGCCCATTCTTCTGACTTTGGTCACTACTGGTGCTGCTGTCATGCAGAAAGACCAGTGCAAGGATTTCCTGTGTTACGCATAGTGTTGGTCAGTGTCAGGTACCAAATGTCAGTCGCCTTTCCATTCCTTGCTTCAGCTTGAGTTCTTCCTGCTTCCACCTTCCTGTATTAGTTTCTTTGGATGTTTTATCCAGTATTTCTTGTTGTAATATCTCGATCTGTCCCCATTACAGAGAATATTAAATTAACACTCCATCCCCTTCTAAGCCAGTTTTTCCAAGCTCAGACCCATACTTCATTGCTTCTTCCTCCTAAAGAGCTCTGTCCTGCTACTCTACTGACGTCTCTCGCTATAAGGGCAGTCAACAGTCAACACCACACAAAAAAGAAAGTGCTTTCAAATGCAAGGCAAAGTAAACAGACTGGCATGAAATAAATAGCTGCATTTTTTTTTTTTTGCATTGTGGCAGCTTGACTTTTTGGCTTTCAAGGGATGAGACTCAAAGCAAAACTTTCAAGAATTAATTTAGACATGCCTAGGCATTACAGACATATTAAATAATATAAATTCTTGTTTATCAACAATAGTAAACATATCAAATTCATATCCGAGTTCAGTCCTTCATGTAATACAAAATGCTTTAAAATGAATGTAGTTTCTGGGACTTAATAGGGAACTCTGTAGATTCCCATCCGTCTTAAGTGAAGGTTTAGCCAAACCACTAAAATGGGTATAGTTAGTGGAAATTAGCAGTTCAGTAATGTTATGTTTCAAATTTTTTTGTTCAGTTGTTACTTAAATCAGTGAAGTACTGCACGTTTCTAACACTGAATCTCCTTTTTTTTAATCAGGCCTGTATACCGTTTAAGAAATGCGCATTTACATCTTTTAATGTATAGTGCTGTTAATGAATCACAGCTGAAAACACATGCTGCATTGTACAGCCCATTGTCTTCTATTTTGTAACTTCATCCTGGAGGAAATTCTTCATTTTCCACAAGGAAACAAATCACTTGGAGATGACTTGTTTTTCTATTATATTATGAATTAACATGATGTTCATCGTGTTTCACTGTTGCAGTCATTACACTTGGATTATCCTGCTGGCAGGCGACCCCCTGCTCCAGTAAAGCCAGATAGGTACTACAGGGCCCCTGACTCTCATAAATTTCTTTATAAAAACCCCGCTGCAGACCCAGAAACAATCTCTCAGGGTCCTAAAGGGGTTAAAGCTTCCACTGCCAAAAATTCTGTCCCCTCAGATAAGGATTCCAGAGCTCTGGACAGATGGGGGAAAAAAAGTTTACACTTCTGCTACTTTAGCTGTAAGAGCTTTAAACTGTCAGTTTCACATGCTTAAATATCACCAGTATCTCATGTCATTGTTAAAGCAGAAAATTGTTACAAATATAGAAAGTCCTGACAGTAAAGAAATGCAGGATTTATTGCATGCAGTTGAACAAGTGGGAAAGCATACTCTGCAATGTGGTTTTGATTCATTAGAGGCTTCTTGTAGAGCCGCAGTTGCAGGCTCAGTCATTCGAAGACATGCTTGGACCTTGGTTGAAAGAACAAAGTTTACCTGACCATGTTAAAGTAAAATTATTGGATGCTCCATTACAGCATGATACATTGTTTGGTGTTAAGGCAGAAGAGGTGTTAAAGAAAATGGAGGATAAAGCAAAGTTAATGCAAACGGTGAAAGATTTCTTACAGGTTCAACCACCTAGATTTAGCAGAAACTGGCCTTCAAAAAATTGGTCCTTTCCAGTGTCAGACAGGCCGCAAAGAGGCAGATACAGATGCCCAAGAGGCAGATCTCAGCCGCAAGGCTCCTACAGACCTAAACAGTGGGGTGCTTCAACCCCCAAAGGAGGAGATGACAAATCACAGCCTTACAGGAAAAGGTCACAATGACTTCCCTATGCAAATACCAAGCTCTTACCAGTTGACAGCACCCCTAGGGGGAAAGCTAGCACTTTTCTCAAAAAAATGGCACATAATCACCCAAGACCAATGGGTGCTGAATATAGTTTCTCAGGGGTACAGGTTCCACTTCCACACGCTTCCAAAACCAAAAGGTAAGCCAAACCTGCCACAAAACCAATGGGCAGAGGCACAAAAACAGATTGCTGCTCTTATGGATATGGGAGCTATTCAAAAAGTTCCAAAAGAAGTACAAGGACAAGGATTTTACTCAAGACTTTTCTTAGTATTTTATTAATTTAATTATTTTTATTTTACATTTGTTGACCAGGATAGTCCGACTGGATGCATGTCCATTTTCAGCGGAGGCCCGGGGATAAAAGCACCAAGGGTAAGCAGATACAGCATTACATATTGCAAACAGACTATTTACAGAGATTACATAAGTAAGCAAGTTAAACAAGTTCCACAGGTTACAGTTATTCCTGAGCACAAGTCAGGATTTAATTACACAGTAAACTGGTTAACAGATTTTTACACATTCTAGAGAGAGTTAGCCAGGCTTGATACATTGACATAGCCAGTTAAGTGACAAATGTTGTTTGAGTCTAGTTTTAAATTGACCTAAGGTGGAAAGTAAGGTAATATCAGCTGGAAGAGAGTTCCAGGATCTACTTACAGAGTTTGCAAATAGAGAATCACCGGCTGTGTTATTAATTTTGCTAGTCTGAATTAGTAGTTTGTTAGAGGATCGAAGCGGTCTAGGATTGTTATAGATGGTGATAATATTTTTAAGTGCAGGAGTATTGTCCAGATTATAGAGGATTTTATAGGCCATAATCAGTTGGTTATACTGGATTAGGCTGGGAAGTTCAAGCCACCCAAGCTGATGTAGATTGATGCAATGACATGTCCTAAAAGGCAGCCCAGTGGCAAACCTGGCAATGTGGTTGTAGCAAATTGAGAGTTTGTTAAGGACAGTCTTGTTTAAATTAGAGAGTAGAGGGGATGCATACAGAAGGGTTGAAAGAAGGTGAGAGTGAGCTATGGCAGTTTTAGCTGGAGGGGTTAGGAAGGCTTTTATTCTGTAAAGTGACCCTAATTTTTTATTGATGGTTTTGATAGTTTGGTTAACATGTAGGTCAAATTTTAGATTATTGTCTATGATGACACCTAATAGTTTTGTAGATGGGTCAGGGGAGATTATTGTGCCATCATTTGATTTTATGGTAAAGGTGAAAGCGGTAGACCTACGTGTTGGTGAAAATAACAGCATTTAGTTTTTTTGGGATTTAGGATCAGACGATGTTCAGAAAGCCAGTTTTCTATTGTATTAAAGGTGGTCTGGGTAGCTGACCATAACTCTACTGGAGATGTGGCTGAGCAAATCAGAGTAGAGTTATCAGCATATTGGATACAGCTGACTTTTGGGATGACAGTATAAAGGTCGTTAATGAAGATGGAGAACAGCAAGGGCCCTAGTATAGAGTCTTATGGTACTCCAAGGGTGTTAGGCCAGAGGACAGCCTGCTGTCGACCATTCAGGTAGGATTGAAACCATTGGAGGGCTCCAGTATCTAGACAGAATGTTTGCAGGGTGTGGATTAAAAGTTGGTGATCAACCATATCGAATGCCTTGGAAAGATCCAAAAAGAGGGCTGAGGATATATAACTATTGTTGCGATTATGGTTTATGGTGTTAGTAAAGGCTAGGAGGGCTGAAGTAGTGCTGTGATGAGGACGGAAGCCATGCTGAGTGTCTGCCATAAGGCGATTTTGGATTCGGTGGTGCATGAGTTGTCTATGAATACATTTTTCCATAATCTTTGCAAGTGGAGAGAGTATAGCTATTGGCCTATAATTGGAGAATTCAGTAGAGCTGCCTCCTTTGTGAAGTGGGATTACATAGGATATTTTCCAGATGGTGGGAATTTTAGCTTCTACTATAGTTCTATTGATTAGTATTGAGACGGGGAATAGCATCAGCTGATTTTTGTAGGTACTCGGCAGGGAGTTGGTCAGCAGAAAGTGTAGTGGGTTTTAATTTTTTGATCAAGGTACGGATAAGTGAAGTGGCGACTGGTTCGAAGCTGAACGCGAGTAGGTTTCTAGGGGTGCTACTTTCAGGACCAGGGGAGCTAGGAGGTAGTTGGCTAGCTAGGGCTTGAATTGTCTCAGTAAAGAATTGGTTAAAACTATCAGAAACTTCTTCAGGGGTTTTATCAATAGTAGTAGCAGGGATTGGGGTTGAAGTTTGTCCAGGATGTAGTAGATTATTTGTACCTGCCCAAAACTTCTGAGGGTTATTTTGATTTACTGTCTGTAAATTACAGTAGTATTGTTTTTTTGTCTTGTAAAATTGATTTTTTGGTTTCGTTCCTGGATTGCCTGTATTTAATGTGATCTTGAGGGTCTTTAGAAGAACGCCATAAAGCCCATGCTTTGTTTCTAAGGGTAATTTTGAGTTTAGACTCTATAGAAAGGCATGGTGCAGTTTTTGCCTTGGTTCTCTTTGAACGAACAGGTGCATGCAAATCAAGGATCTCAAGGAATTTGTTGTTAAAGTATGCTACTGCTTCCTCTAAGGGGAGGTGCTTTAGAATAAACCAATTACATGAGTCTAGTTCTTGTTGGAATTTGGCAGGGTCAACGTTGTTATTGTTTCTAACCTTTCTGAGTAAGGATTGTTGGGAATTAATGGTTTTGTGCTTAATTACATATGTGAGAAGGTGATCGCTTAGGCCATTATAGAGGGTACCAGAGGTGTACAGTTGGGGGTGACTGTTTGAGTACCCAGTCAAGTATACTTTCTTTTTGGTTGGGTTTACCTATCCTGGTAGGGGTGGATATGATTTGTGTAAATGCATGCAGGTTAATATGGGTGGTTGGGGATTCTGAGGAACAGGTGCCCCAGTCTATGTTAAAGTCTCCAAGTAGTAGGGTTTCTTGGGGGTAGTGACATGATAGCCAGTGCAGGATTTCTTCAAATGTAGATATATTGTTATCTGGGGGAATGTACATACAGATGATATTAATACATTTATTTTTATTAAGTTGCAATTTGGTGGCAAGAATCTCTGAGTTATTAATCTGAGGAGGTTGTATTACATCTATGGTGACATTCAACTCAGATTTATAGAGTACAGCTACCCCACCCCCCTTCCTCGAAGCACGATCCAGCCTGTGTATGTTGTGCCCAGGTGGTAACACTTCATTGTCTTTAGTGTTAGGTTTTAACCAGGTTTCAGTTAAACAAAGAATCTCAGGAGAATGGATATCCAGAAGTGCATGCAATTCATGTACCTTGTTATTAATGCTTCTAATATTGAGATGACAGACTAGGAGAGAGTTAGTTGGCCTATTAATTGTAGGTTTGTAGCTTAGATTGCAAGTAGAGGGGGTATGTGTATCTGAAGTGAGTGGGCCGGGGTTGGGGTGAATATCACCACCAAGTATTAGGTTGAGTCTATACTTGGTGATGAACTTAAGAAATTTGTTTATTAGTTTGTGGTAGTGTTTGGATCTAGAGCTAATGTGCCTGGGGTTGAGATGTTGATAGACTGAACAAGATGTTGGATAGGATCTGGTACTGTAAGTATGGTTGAAGGTGGAAGGATTTACAGCTGGGGTGATAGTATGGCCTTTTGGGACCTGAAATCCCATGAGAAACTGTTTTTTCATACAAGGTAAGGAGGTATGGTGTGAGCAAGAGGGGTAGTAAAGAGGAGTATATCATTATCTGTGATTCAGCTAGTGAGTTAAGGAACTGTTTTACTTGGTGATGCAACACCAGAAGATAGAGTGGTGAGGTAAAGGTACTGGAAGGGGATGGGAGAATGCCAGATGAAAGCTAATAGGTGCTATTAAAATGTAGGTAGTAGAATGGGGATGGGTGGAATTATCCCAGATGAAAGCAGATAGGATCTAGAAAGTGGGGGAGTGGCTATAGTACTATAAATTTAGAGGTACTGGGGCGGAGGAATTGGGGCAGGGAGGGAGCAAGAGAGCCCGAGCGCGGGCTATTGCAGTTTACAAGGTTTCCTAAGGTGTCCTAAAGCTATAAGGTAAGTATTACAGCTCTTAATGTAAGAGTCAATTTACTTCAGTTACAGGGGAAGGAGGCAACCACTCAAGTAGAAACAAAGAGCCCTATGGCTGACCAATATGGTGACCTGCTTAATTACAAAGCACTGTAAGTGAAAGCTTAACAAATGCTTTTTGTGTATGCAACCTACTCTGTTTAAATGTTGAGAGAAACTGATTGCAGTCCTGTAGACACCGTTTTGTAGGGAACTGTAGAGTTCAATCTGTTTAAATGTTGAGGGAAACTGATTGCAGTCCTGTAGACACCGTTTTGTAGGGAACTGTAGAGTTCAATCTGTTTAAATGTTGAGAGAAACTGATTGCAGTCCTGTAGACACCGTTTTGTAGGGAACTGTAAAGTTCAATCTGTTTAAATGTTGAGAGAAACTGATAGCAGTCTTGTAGACACCGTTTTGTAGGGAACTGTAGAGTTCAATCTGTTTAAATGTTGAGAGAAAGTACCCAGAAAAGACAAAGCCTGGAGACCAATACTGGACCTGTCAATCCTGAATACTTTCCTGATGTTCCAAAATTCAAAATGTTAACACTTCAACAACAACTGCCCATGCTGGGCAAGGAAGCTTGGCTAGTTACTTTGGATCTCAAGGAGGCATACCTGCACGTCCCAATCAGACAATCGTGCAAAAGATACCTCAGATTTATAGCAGGCTCAATGCATTACCAATTCTTTGCACTGCCCTTTGGCTTATCTACTGCGCCCAGGGTTTTCACAAAATGCCTGGCAGCAGTAATTGCATTTTGCAGACAAAAAGGAATTCAAATATATCCCTACTTGGACGACTGCCTTATTCAAGCAGAGAGCAAGGACATTCTTCTAAAGCACCTGGCGTTTGTAAAAAGATTGCTAATTTGCCTTGGGTACACAGTAAACGAAAAGAAATCAAAACTAGTGCCCTCTCAAGAGATAATATTCCTGGGTGCAACCTTAAATACAACTGCCCAGATGGCTTATCTCATGCCAGACAAACAAAGGCAACTGACTCATTACTTTCAAATGATGGCAACAAAGACCCAGCTCCCTGCAAGAAAAATTCTGCAGGCCCTGGGTTTCGTGGCATCCTGCATTCTATTAATTCCATATGCAAAACTGCATATGAGGAAGCTACAATGGTATCTAAAAAGTTTTTGGACTCAGCATTGAAACAGCCTAGAGACAATCATAACCTTGATTCCCTGCCTACAACAGGAGTTTCGATGGTGGTCCCAGGCCTGTCACCACAACAAGGGACAACCTTTCACCTTACCTACAGCCAGGCAGACAATAACAACGGATGCATCAGATTATGCCTGGGGAGCACATATGGCAGGAAAATGTATTCAGGGCACGTGGCCCAAGGAACAAATGCATCTTCACATCAATCAAAAAGAGATGCTAGCTGTACAAAATGCCCTGACAGCCTTCAAGGACCTAATACATCCAGGACAACTACTAATAAAGACGGACAATACCACAGTAATGTGGTACATAAACAAGCAAGGGGGCACACATTCCTACCCCCTATGCAGACAAGCCATGACTTTGTGAAACATAGCACTGACCTACCAGGTACATCTGCAAGCACAATTCCTGCCAGGAACAAAAAATACACTGGCAGATGAACTAAGCAGAAATCTCATGGACCCTCACGAATGGAAGCTAAATCCACAAGTGTTCAACATGATAACACGGAAATGGGGACGCCCAGACATAGATCTTTTTGCCTCCCCCCACAATTGCCAAATACAGAAATTTTGCACGAGAACTTATCACTCTCAAGCATGGAAAGTGGATGCTCTATCATTCAGCTGGAAAAACCTGACAGTCTATGCCTTCCCTCCGATGCCTCTTCTCACCAAGGTGCTTCTAAAAGTCAGACAAGAAGGGCCAAAAATGATACTGACTGCACCAGACTGGCCACGCCAGCACTAGTACCCAATCCTAAAAACTTTGTCCCAAGGCCCACCTTGTTCTCTACCTCAAATCCCTCATCTTCTGACACAGCAAAACAATCATATTCTGCACAGTCAACTCAGAACCTTAAACCTGGCAGCATGGCGGATAATGTAGCCACTCGGACTGCACCTCTCTCTAAAGTTGTTATGGATGTCATTTTGGAAGCCAGGAAGCCCAGCACTAGGAAATCTTATGCAGAAAAATGGAAGAGATTCTGTGGTTGGAACCAGACACAAGGGCTCGACCCACTGGTCCCTAATATACCTCAGATTTTGCAGTACCTGACTGAGATGTTGGACAAAGGCATATCTTTTTCATCTATTAAAATCCATGCCTCTGCCATTTCTGCTCATTACAATACGGATCCTCCTATTTTATCACATCCTCTACTACGACTGTACCTCGGAGGGGCAAAGACTATAAGGCCCCCTAGGAGAGCACCAGTACCTACTTGGGACCTCAATTTTGTTTTAGAAAAACTAACACTGCCTCCATTTGAACCAGCCAGCACAGCTGATCTAAAATTCTTGTCATGGAAAACTGCTCTGCTCCTAGCAATAACTTCAGCAAGAAGAGTCTCAGAGTTGCAGGCATTGATGGCTGTGGAGCCTTTCCTCATTTTTCATCAGGACAGGGTACTCTTAGGACAAACCCAACATTCATGCCGAAAGTGGTCTCCAATGTGGCCTTAAACCAAACCATTCATTTACCTACTTTCTACCCAAATGCCCAGATTAAAGGGGAAAGACTTCTGTACACTTTGGATATACACAGGCAGCTACGATTTTACTTGGATAAAACAAACGCTTTCAGAAAAACTGAGCAACTCTTTGTAGCTTATGCTGCAGGATCACAAGGAAAGCCTATTACAAAGCAGACAGTCTCCAAATGGATAGGACACTGCATCCGCTTCTGTTATGCACAACATGGCAAATCAGTGCCTAAGGGCATTAGGCCTCATTCTACCAGAGCAGCAGCCACTTCAGCAGCTTTCCTCAGAGGGGTACCAACCAAAGACATTTTAGAAGCTGCAACTTGGAGCTCAGTGCACACTTTCACCAAGCACTACCACTTACCTCTCTACTCCAAATCCAGAACAGGCTTTGCCACTGCAGTTCTGCAGGGCTTGTTAGCCTCGCCAAATCCAATCTAGACCCAGCCACCCAACCTCAGCTTTGGGATTCTACCCAAGTGTAATGACTGCAACAGTGAAACACTATAAACATAGTACAGTTGTGTACCTACCATAAATGTAGATGTTCGAGTGTATTCACTGTTGCAGTCCAGGTTACCCACCCACCATCCCCCTCTTTGCTGGGACTACTCTGTACTTCTCAACTCTATACAACTTATGTGGTGTATTTGCTTGTAGATGAAGGAAATGTTTATAGTAATATATGTATGGCTGTTTGGCATATTTTTATCTTTACAGCCTTCCTATCTGGGGGCATCTGACATCTGGGGCAAGAAAAACTGTAGAAAATGGCGTCGGTTGCAACTTTTATACCCCTGGCACACTGGCGTCAAGGAAGAGGTGACAGCAACCAATGCCGGACCAAGACTTTGGAACTCGGGCCGACTGCGGGTCGCCTGCCAGCAGGATAACCCAAGTGTAATGACTGCAACAGTGAATACACTCGAACATCTACATTTATGGTAGGTTCACCACTGTACTTTCTTAATAATGCTGTCTATCTTAAGTGAATAAAATAACTTTGGTAAACTGGAACTTATGATTCATCACAGATCTGTCAAAAAAGTCCAGAAACAATTTTTGAAAGGCAGCAGAAAAAAATACAGCAATTTTAAGAGTACTGAGTTTTCAAAAACTGAATGGTGAGGCATTTTTAACAGGATAGTCAAGATAAAAGGCCAACCTGTTAAACAGGATCATTGTATGAGGTGGCTTCATTGCTAATATAGAACTCCCAGACAAATTTCCATTAATATGGGGAATGGATTAGGCAAAGTGTTGGATAATGTGGTTTTATCCAGGCTGGCATGATATGTATGATGTTCATAGTGTTTCACTGTTGCAGTCATTACACTTGAGTTATCCTACTGGCAGGCTACCTGCAGTCGGCCTGAATTCCAAGTCCTGGTCCAGCGTCAGTTGCTGTCGCCTCTTCCCTGACGTCAGTACGCCAGGGGTATAAAAGATGCAGCCGACGCCATTTTCTTCAGTCTTTCTAGCCGCGCGGTGCCCGAAGCAAAAGCAGTTCGCAAGTGCCAGTTGGCCGACTCCTGAGATTTTCGAAATCGAATTTCAGATTCGAAGTCTTCAATAAAGCTAAGTACCCCATTGGGGAAACTTTTTTCTTGCTCCAGACCGATGTCAGAAAAAGTTAACCATTGTATTTCTTGTGGGAAGCAAATACCTCATAAGGATTTTCATTCTTACAGTATTCCTTGCCTAGGCCCTGACCATGACGTTGGTAGCTGTCGGTTTTGTGCTAGATTTAACCAATGCACTATTAAGCATCGGTACAATTTTGCTTTTCATTACTTTGGCCGAAGGTTTAATTATATAATGCCGTTGGAACAGCCGACGACCGGAGTTTATAGAAAGCGCAAGGAAAAGGACAGGCATCCAAGGTCCAAAAAAGACGACGAGGCCTCCGGTAGACCAGTCGCCGGTTCTCAGTGAGGCGCTTTCGCTGCCCCTGACGCCCGCTACCTCAGAGCCACAGGCCGCTTCCGACTCCCACGTGGAGACAGCTAGGCCTCTGGATACTCAAGGTATTGGACACTCGGAAACTATCCCCTCAGATGGGTCCGGAGCCGCTGAGCAGGCATCGGCTTCTGAGGGTGTTTTCAGACCTACGCAGTTATATATCAAGCCAACCTCAGCTTCCAAGACAAAGACTAAAACCGCTTTAAAGACAAAGAAACAAGTACAGCATTCTCCTGGACAGACTTCCATGCTAAGAAACAGATGCTTAAAATGGCCGAAGACCTAATTACTTTGATCAGGGGTTCCCATCCCCCTCCTGATAAGAGGCCTAGGCAAGACACAGAATATGATTCTTCTGATCAGGTTTCCATTTCCTCTGACTCCTCTTCAGAACAGGGATACTCTCTTCCTCCGTATGAGGATTCTGATGCTGAAGAATCTGTTCCTTCAGCTTCTCCTCCTGAGGATTATTCCTTTGAGGAAACCCTGCATACCATGAGGGAGCATTTCCACTGGGAGAGCCAAGATTACTCAGAATCTAAGAAAAGGCTCAGAGACTTTCTTCTACTACCTCAGCACAGACCTCTTGCTATTCCACCTGTTCTAGGCATTGTAGATGATGTATTTTCAGAGTCCTGCCTGTCTCCCGACTCTTTACCTCCTGCACCTGTTAAGCCAGACAGATACTACAGGGTTTCAGACCCTCATAAATTTCTATATAAAAAAACTGCTGCTGACCCAGAAACTATATCTCAGGGTGCCAAAGGGGTCAAGGCCTCTACTGCAATAAACCCTGTCCCCTCAGATAGGGATTCTAGGGCACTGGACAGATGGGGGAAAAAAGTTTACACTTCTGCTACCTTGGCTGTAAGGGCTTTAAATTGTCAGTTTCATATGCTTAAATATCAGCAATACTTAATGTCACTGCTAAAACAGAAAATGTTGACAAATTCTGAATGTTCTGAAAACAAGGAAATGCAGGATTTATTGCATGCAGCTGAACAAGTGGGAAAGCATACTTTGCAATGTGGTTTTGATTCACTGGAGGCCTCTTGCAGGGCCGCTGTTATAGGTTCTGTCATTAGAAGGCATGCTTGGTTAAAGGAACAGAATCTGCCTGATGATTTTAAAGCAAAATTATTGGATGCTCCATTAGAGCATGATACTTTGTTTGGTGTTAAGGCAGAAGAGGTGTTGAAGAAAATGGAGGATAAAGCGAAATCTATGCAGACAGTAAAGGATTTCTTACAGGTACAGCCACCCAGATTTAGCAGGAACTGGCCTTCTAAGAATTGGTCCTTTCCAGTGTCAGACAGGCCACAAAGAGGCATATACAGACGCCCTAGAGGCAGACAACAGCCCCAGGGCTCATACAGGCCCAAACAATGGAATGCTTCTACCTCCAAAAGCGGAGAAGACAAATCACAGCCATATAGGAAACAGTCCCAATGACTTTCCTCTGCCAATGCCGAGCACTTATCTTTTGGCAGCACCCTTAGGGGGAAAGCTAGCACTTTTTTCACAAAATTGACACATGATCACCCAGGACAAATGGGTCTTAAATATAGTCTCTCAGGGCTACAGGTTCCACTTTCACACCCTTCCAAAGGCAAAAGGTATGCCAGACCTGCCACACAATCAATGGGCAGAGGCACAAAAGCAAGTTTCATCTCTCATGGCCATGAGGACTATTCAGCCAGTACCACAACAAGAGCAGGGACAAAGATTTTACTCAAGACTTTTCTTAGTACCAAGAAAGGACAAAGCCTGGAGACCAATTCTGGACCTGTCTATTCTAAGCACTTTTCTGGAAGCTCCAAAATTCAAAATGTTGACTCTGCAGCAGCTTCTGCCCATGCTGGGCAAGAAGGCTTGGCTTGTAACTTTGGAGCTCAAAGAGGCATACCTGCATGTCCCAATCAGACAATCTTGCAGAAGATACCTCAGGATTCATAGCTGGCTCAATGCACTACCAATTCTCTGCACTGCCCTTTGGCTTATCTACTGCGCCCAGGGTCTTCACAAAATGCCTGGCACCAGTAATTGCATTTTGCAGACAAAGAGGAATTCAAATATATCCCTACTTGGACGACTGCCTTATTCAAGCAGAGACCAAAGACATTCTACTAAAGCATCTGGCGTTTGTAAAAAGATTACTAATTTGCCTAGGGTACACAGTAAACGAAAAGAAATCAAAACTAGTACCCTCTCAAGAGATAATATTCCTGAGTGCAAGCTTAAATACAACTGCCCAGATGGCTTATCTCACACCAGACAAACAAAGGCAACTGACTTCTTACTTCGAAAGCATGGCAACAAAGGCCCAGTTATCTGCAAGAAAAATTCTGCAGGCTTTGGGCTACATGGCATCCTGCATTCTGCTAATTCCATATGCAAGACTGCATATGAGGAAGCTACAATGGTATCTAAAAAGTGTTTGGACTCAACATTGCCACAGCCTGGAATCATTAATTACCCTCATTCCCAGCCTGCAACAGGAATTTCAATGGTGTGCACAGGCCTGTCACCACAACAAGGGACAGCCATTCACTTTACCCACAGCCAGGCAAACACTAACAACAGATGCATCAGATTATGCCTGGGGGGCCCACATGGCAGGAAAATGTATTCAGGGCACATGTCCCGCAAGCCGAAGGCATCTTCACATCAATCAAAAAGAGATGCTAGCTGTACAAAATGCCCTGACAGCCTTCAAGGATCTACTTCATCCAGGACAACTGCTGATAAAGACAGTACTACAGTCATGTGGTACATAAACAAGCAGGGAGGCACACATTCTTACCCCCTCTGCAGACAAGCCATGATTTTGTGGAACACAGCATTGACTTATCAAGTACACCTGCAAGCACAATTCCTGACAGGAAAAACAAATGCTCTGGCAGACGAATTAAGCAGAAACCTCATGGATCCTCATGAGTGGAAACTAGATCCACAAATCTTCAGCATGATAACAAGGAAATGAGGATGCCCAGACATAGATCTATTTGCCTCCCCTCACAACTGCCAACTACAGAGATTCTGCACAAGGACTTATCACAAACAAGCATGGAAAGTGGATGCCCTGTCATTCAGCTGGAAAAACCTTACAGTATATGCCTTTTCTCCACTGCCTCTCCTCCCCAAGGTACTCCTAAAGGTCAGACAAGAGAAGCCAAAAATTATACTGATTGCCCCGGATTGGCCACACCAGCACTGGTACCCAATCCTAAAGAGCTTGTCTCAAGGCCCAGCCTGGACATTGCCTCAAATTCCTCATTTACTGATCCAACAAAACAATCAGATCCTGCACAGCCAACTCAGAACCCGCAATCTGGCTGCATGGTGGATAATGTAACCCTTCAGAATACACCTCTCTCTAAAGCGGTTATGGATGTTATTTTGGAGGCCAGGAGGCCCAGCACCAGAAAATCTTATGCAGAAAAATGGAAGAGATTCTGGCTTGGAACCAGGCACAAGGAATTGACACGCTTGTACCAAGTATTCCTCAGATTTTACAATACCTAACTGAGATGCTGGACAAAGGCCTATCCTTCTCATCAATTAAGATCCATGCCTCTGCCATTTCAGCTCATTACAATATGGACCCACCTATTTTTTCACATCCACTGCTAAGGCAGTACCTCAGAGGGGCCAAAAACATAAGACCTCCAAGGAGAGCACCAATACCTGCATGGGACCTCAATTTTGTCTTGGAAAAGCTCACACTGCCTCCTTTTGAGCCAGCCAATACAGCTGAGATAAAATTCTTATCATGGAAAACAGCTCTGCTCCTAGCAATAACTTCAGCAAGAAGAGTCTCAGAGTTACAGGCATTAATGGCTGTGGAACCTTTTATTATTTTCCATCCAGACAGGGTTTCTCTAAGGACAAACCCAACATGTAGTTAGTAAGGTAGTGTCCAGTGTGGCTCTTAACCAAACCATTCATTTGCCTACCTTTTATCCAAACCCACAGAATAAAGGGGAGAGACTTCTGCATTCTTTGGACATACACAGACAGTTACGCTTCTACTTGGACAAAACTAAAGCTTTCAGAAAGACTGAGCAAGTTTTAGTGGCATATGCTGCAGGATCACAAGGAAAGGCTATTTCAAAGCAGACTATTTCAAAATAGATAGGCCACTGCATTCGTTTCTGCTGTTCACAACATGACAAATCAGTGCATAAGGACATTAGGCCACATTCAACCAGAGCAGCAGCCACTTCTGCAGCCTTCCTCAGAGGAGTACCAACCAAGGATATTTTGGAGGCTGCAACTTGGACTTCAGTGCACACTTTTACAAAGCACTACCACTTACCTCTCTACTCTAAATCCAGAGCAGGCTTTGCCACTGCAGTTCTGCATGGTCTCATAGCCACTCCTAATTCTGTTTAGGCCCAGCCTCCCAACCTCAGCTTTGGGATTCAACCCAAGTGTAATTACTGCAACAGCGAAACACGATGAACATAGTACATTTGTGTACCTACCATAAATGTAGATGTTCGAGTGTATTCACTGTTGCAGTCCAGGTTACTCTCCCTCCATCCCCCTTTTATTTGCTGGGACTTATCTGTACTTCTGTATCCTATACAACCTATGTGGTGTATTTGCTTGTAGATGAAGGTAATGATTATGTTACTGCATGCTTTTTTGTACGCAGAATTTTTATCCTACCTTTTTGGGGGCACCTGACATCTGGGGCAAGAAAAACTGAAGAAAATGGCGCCGGCTGCATCTTTTGTACCCCTGGCGTACTGACGTCAGGGAAGAGGCGACAGCAACCGACGCCGGACCAGGACTTTGGAATTCAGGCCGACTGCGGGTAGCCTGCCAGCAGGATAACCCAAGTGTAATGACTGCAACAGTGAATACACTCGAACATCTACATTTATGGTAGGTACACAACTGTACTTTTTGGAGCTGTCACTGTGTTAATGGGCTATGGGATGAGTGTGTATTAGAATGGGGTAGAAAGTGTGGCAGGGTAGTTCCTGAGGTATGGAAATTTAATTTGTTGGGTACTGGTGGTGAAAACCTGGGCTGGATGGAGACGGATAAGCATATTCTTTTGTACCTAGTAACTTGGATGAGGAGTTATATAGCAAAGAATTTATTTGGGAGTATAAACTTAGAAGATGAAATAACATTGGAGTATTATCAGGTGATTGCTGCTTAAGACAGTAGTTCTTGAAACTGCACACTGTGATCTATGCAATAGATTGGTGAAATAGTATGATCTGATTTTGTAAATTTTCATTCATTCCTCAACTTATGGGTTCAGATCCGACACTCTGATCCGATTCGGCCATTACTCCAGATCATAGTGATCAACAAACTTCTCTTTAGAATAATACTTTCTGTAGTATAATATTCTCTTTAAAACATTATTTTTTTCTGTGTTTCTTTCCTTTCTGTGAAAATTTTCATTCTCACATTAGCCTTTTTTCTGCCTTATACACTTGCATTGTATTGTGAACTACCATTGTTGGTAGGCCTAGTTAAAAAAAAAAAAAAAATATATATATATATATATATATAGATATAGATATATATATATATATCTATGGATCTGGGACTATTGAACGAAAGTTCAATAGTCCAAATCCACAATACCCGAATGCACTTTAACGAAAGCGCTTTCACAGAAAAAGCACTTTCATTAATGTCCGTTCAAAAAAAAAATAAAAAAACACTACATCTTCTTTTATGCAGGGGGGGCAAGCCACCCTGCGCCCTCCCACCCCCCCTACTTTTATATTCTCACTCCGAGGTTGCACTACAGTGGGGAAAAGGGAATTGTCCCTTAACCGCACCGTAGTGCAACCGGCACAACAAGCATACAAAACTGAAAGTGCTGCTTCGGTGAACAGCACTTTCAGTTATGTATGTTCGGTGATTTCTGTTTCGGCAGAAAGTGCCGTCGGGGATCTGTGCAAATCCTATATATATATATATATATATATATATATATCTATATATATATCTTGCATTATTGCTTCTTCTGCTGACTGAGTGTTAAAATTGCTGAGTGTTAATATTGTAATTGTTTTTTGGCTGTTGTAAACTTTTCTAAAATGTCTGAAAATGGTTTAAAAAGTGAGAGATGTGAGCATAAAATGCCTTTCTCTGACACCCACTCTTTCTGTCTGCTGCTTAGGTGCGGAGCACTTGGATGAATATTGTGACAGTGACATTTGTTAGGGCTTCAATCCTTGTGCTATTATTGCAAGGAAGAATAAGTTAATTTTGAGAGGTATGTTGCCACCTCCTTTTTCGGATGCTTTTTTTGTAGTTCAACCTCCTAAGCTAAAAGTTAGTGACCCTTCAAAATGATCCACGTCTGTTGAATCTTCAGCTTCAACATCTTTGTAGCCGAAGAAGAAAAGAGAAAAATTGGCTTGTAAACCTTCTGGGAGCCAACCTTCTTCACATTCAAGTAAATATACTTCTAGTCTGTCTACATTGGATCCATCCAGACGTGCTTTGGATCCAAAGTCTGAGGATTCAAAGCCTTTGCCTCACATGGTCTGTTTGCCCTCCTTGGCTCCAGTACCAGCCAGGGTGTCCTCTCCCTTCCTTGAATGAAAGTCTCCTTTCGTGGTGTCTTGTCATTTCTCCAGGAGTCTTACGGAGGCAGATTTGGAAAGGATGATGATGAGATTTAAGTCCCCTTTAGTGGTGTCTTGTCATTTCTCCAGGAGTCTTACAGAGGCAGATGTGGAAAGGATGATGATGAGATTTAAGTCCCCTTTAGTGGTGTCTTGTCATTTCTCCAGGAGTCTTACGGAGGCAGATGTGGAAAGGATGATGATGAGATTTTTCACAGAGCAGTTTCATAAGGGAGTCTTCCTGGTTCCTATCCCCTCTGGTCTGGAGCGTCGTCTAGCTGCTCCTCCCACTACGACACTTCTTCCTCTGATCCAACCAGTTATGTTAGAGTCTTTGGATCTGAGAGTTCTGGGCCCTTCTTTGTTGGATCTGAAGAGGACCTTGTCATCGGATCCAGTGGCTACTCTGAGTGCACTAGCTGTGTCTTCTTTGGATCCAGAGGACTCTCGGAGCCACATCATCCAGGTTGGATCTGGGGGGGGGGGGGTAGAGTCGACTCCGAAGTTGTCAGAGCTTCGATATTGGATAGCACAGCTCTGGCTTCTGCCTTGGGCAGACAGCTCTTGGACTGGCCAGAAACATGTTTTCTTGGCTCTGTTGGCATCCTTCTCTCCAGAGTGATCAGCCTTCAAGGTTTTGAAGAGGATTTTCTCTGCTCCAGCAGGTCAGGTAGGTCCTTCCCCCTCGGATCCACTCTCAACATCCCTAATGACTTTGCACTGTGATCCTCTTCATTCTGCACCACTGGGGCAGCCAGCCCAGTGCTTCCAGATCACCCAGCCGGTTGCTGTAATTTCTTCCGATACTTTTATGGATCATCCCACTGTAGAAGTCCCTAGGAAGAAGGTGTGCAAGAAGAAGTACTTAGACTCCCCCAGGATTCCGTCACCAATGATATTGATTTTGATGAAAGAGAAAGACCTCCAAAATCACCACCCAATAATGTCTCATTTGGAGACATCCTTGAGATCCTGAAGCAGAAGGGCAGTTGGTTTGCCCAAAACCCAACTCCTGAGGAGTCAGTATTTCTGAAAGCTTTTTGGACTAGCCTATCTACCTCTTGGGTCACTCTGCCTGCTGTTGACCTCATTGACCTGGTGTCTAAGTGGGCATGGAAGGAACCTGATATGACTGAGCCAATCCCCAAATGACCAGACAGGATTCTGGCCCCACCAGTAGGGAAAGAGCATTGGAGTAAGAGTGTACCAATTGATGGCATGGTCATGGAGGCAGCTAAAAAGGAACTCATGGAGTTCAGAAATCTAGGGTTTTGGACAGATTTGGGAAATGTGTATATGAGTCAGAGACATTTGCTCTCCAACCACTGACCTACTTGGCACACTTTACGAGATTGTAAAGGGACTTGATTAAAGAACTTTCAAAACTCCCTTTCAGGGGCCACTACTGCAGAGGCTCAAACTTCTGTAGCTTCACAGTTGGCTATCCTTCAGTTGAATGTGAATTCGTCCATGAGGCTCATCTCGCATGCTTCAGAAGGTACCACAAGGGCTGCGGGTTTAGGCATTTGTCAGATGGCATGCCTGGATGCACCAGTTTGACTTTGTGGAGCTCTTTAAAGTCTTCTTTCATCAATGCTCCTTTTGACGGTTCTTGTTTGTTTGGCCCCACAATAAAAGACACACACTTCAGGTGTGGCAAGGATGGAAAGACCTTTCTGCAGTGGGTCTGCATTTTTCATTACCCAAAGCAGACCTTTTCCAAGCACCAGTGAGGAAGTCAAAAGATTCCGCCCAAGGTGGAGGGGATAACGACAGAAGACACTCCCATGGCAGAGGAGGCCTGCAGAGCCAAGAGTCTAGGGATACTTTTTCTGACGGACCCTTTCAGCACTCCTGAGTGGAGGCCCGATTGCCTTCCTCTGGAGGCAGTTAGAGGTTGCTTATGTCTACACCACAAAGCCTGGCTAGGCAAAATAAAAGATACTTGGGTGCAGAGCATCATTTCCAGAGATTATATTATTCCCTGATATTCCACCCAATCAGAGGGAAGCAGCAGCACTGGAGATATGAAAGCTGATAGAAAAAAAAAAGAGTCATGCAGGAGGTCCCTCCAGACCAATTAGAATCTGAAAGTTATTCAAGATTCTTTTTAGTGCCAAAGAAAACGGGGGACTGGAGACCAATTTTAGATCTCAGTGCGTTGAACAAATCAGTTTGTCACAGCAATTCCAGATGGTCATGGTTCAGTCCATTCTGCCCTTTCTTGAGCAAGAACAACTGGATATGCTTGATAGACTTCAGGATGTGTACTATCACATAAAGTTGAACAGAAGATCCAGGAGGTACTTATGCTTCTGGCTGGGAATCAGTCATTACCAGTTCAGAACGCTGCCCTTTGTTCTCACCAGAGCCCTCGGGGTGTTCACCATGTGCATGGCCATAGTAGCAGGTCACCTGAGACTGCAGGGATTATGGGTGTTTTCATATTTGGACGACTGTCTCATTACTGCTCCAACCAGGCATCAACTGGTACAGGCACAAGACCGCGTCTTCCAGATTTGTTCAAATCTAGGAATAACCATCAATTACAAGTCTCAACTACAATCGACTCAGACATTGGAATTCATAGGAGTAATGTTCACCACAGTATTTATGGTAATATCTCTTCCCCTTTCGAGTTTCAAGAGTACAAACAATAAGAAATCGGTTCAAGAAAATAATTTGCAGTACCAGAATTTGAGCCCAGTTGATTCTGCAAGCACTTGGATCAATGTCAGCGGCAATAATCTTAGTTCCTTTAGCAAGATGTCACATGAGAGTTTGGCAATGGATGCTACAAACACATTTGTCAATTCTATCTCAGCCAAAGCAAGATATGAATAACTTAGATATGCAAATGGTATCTCTCTGGGTGGATGCAGTCACAACAACTTTTGCAAGTTCGTCCTTTCATTCTCCCTCAGCCCAAGGCCATAATGACCACGGAGTCCTATTTTCTGGGGAAGACAGTCCAAGGCACTTGGTTCCCTGAAGAGGCCACTTTGCATATTGATGTTCTGGAAATGAGAGTGGTGCTTTTGGCTTTGTGAACATTCCAAGACACTCTCCCTATTGGAATGACTGCGATTCAAATGGACACCATGTCATTGGTTTGGTACATCAATAAACAAAGGGGAATCAGATCTTACCCCTTGTGTCGAGAAGCTCTGAGGATGTTGCAAAAGGCGATCTCCTCCAATCACTTTCTAATCGCAGTGCACATTCCGGGGAAGTCCAACATGATAGCAGACAAACTGAGCAGGTCCATTTTACTGCTTCATGAGTGGTCTTTCAACAACAAGGTGACTGACATGATTTTCTTTCTGTCAGTGGGGCCAGCCTTGCTGTGATCTCTTTGCTTCTCCCCAAACAAGAAGTGCAACAGCTCCTTTACCCTAGTCCCCCCACTGGGGGAGTCTCCAAGGGATGCTCTTCTCCACAATTGGCCCCCCGGTCTATTACACATTTACACCCCCCCCCCCCGACTCCTTTTATTCCCAAGTCCTTCAGAAAGCAGCCAGGTTGAAGAGCAAAGTCATCCTCATTGCTCCTTACTGGCCTCGACAAATTTGGTTCCCCTTCCTTTGGCATCATCTTCGGTACCCACCTTGTATTCTGGATCCAGCTCCAGCTATCTCACCTAACAGGCATGATTTACCCGGGCATCTTAAATCTGAAACTGACCACATGGTTTCTTCAATTCCATTAATAGCCAGGCAACCCATGCTCTCTTCTCCTGTCCGTTTCATTCTGGTATCTTCCCATGAGCCATCTTCGAGAAACCTCTACAGAAGTAAATGGAGAAGATTTGTTTTTTTGGCAGAAAAGAAAAGGGTAGAACCATTTTCAGCCCTGGTACATGCTGTTCTTTAATTTTTGGCGAGTTTATTTAATGAGGGTGCTAGATTATCGACTATTAAACTCCAACTCACAGCCATTTCAAATTTCCATACTGGGTTTCAAAATTCATCCCTGACTTCCTCCAAAATATGTAAAGCATTTTTGAAAGGTTTCTATTCTACTTAGACCTCCTTACAAAGGTCCTATACCACCATTGGATTTAAATTTGGTACTGCAAGCTTTGACACACTCTCCCTTTGAACCTGCAGCTAAATGTGATTTAAAATACTTAACCTGAAAAACTATATTTTTAGTGGCAGTTACATCTCCTAAAAGAATTTCAAGCTTTATCTTCTAAGCTCCCATATTTGATTTTACACAAAGACAGGGTTACCTTACATACCAATGCTTCTTTCCTGCCTAAGATGGTGTCAGAATTCACCAATCCATTAACCTGCCAACATTCTTCTCAATCTTTACTAATAAAGGATAACCTGTGTGCTGCACTTACTGGTGTTCATAGATAATTATGTTTTTTATCTGCTCTCTACAAAACATATCAGAAAGACAGACCAGCTTTTTGTTTCTTTTGCACATCACAAGATGGGCGAATCGGTCACAAAGACTACTTTAACCATATGGTTGACAAATTGTATCTCCTTTGCCTGTACTGCTACTTGGTCAAATCTTCATACCTTTATCACTCTCATCACAAACTGGATGTGGTCTTGAGGGGAAGAGCAGTCCTTGGCTCAGTCTTGTTCAGGAATACCCTTCCTTAGAGTCCACCCAGGAATGCAGATAGCTGGGGACTCTGTCCCATACATTGAAGAATGAATGAAAACTGACATCATCAGGTAAAGAAGTTATGTACTTACCATAATGTTCCATCTGTGTTGTCCATTTTCATTCTTCCTCAGCTCCCCACCCTTTATGCCCCTCCATTTCTCACAAATGGTTTCTGGAGGAATTAAACTATTGGGGACACTACAGGACAGTATATGTCCCTTGTGTTGATTTATGGTAATTATTTTATGGTTTCTCTCTTTCTCTCTAGCTGTACATAAAATCTGAGGGAAGTTAGGCATAATGCATTGTGGGTAGGAAAGGATCTTGAGAGGTTGTTGATCACCACAAGCTGGAGTAATGGCTGAGTCAGATCCAAGTGTCAAATCCAAACCCATACATTGAGGAAGAATGAACATGGACAACACAGAAGGAACATTATGGTGAGCACATAACTTCTTTTTTCTACTGATATTATTGTTGCTAAGTTCTGTTTGTTATGAGTACAACAAACTTTTTTGATGTATTGTTGGATGTTCATCGTGTTACCCTGCTGCAGTCATCACACTTGGGTTATCCTGCCGTCAGGCGGTCCCGCAGTCGGCCTGAATTCCAAAGTCTTGGTCCGGCATCGGTTGCTGTCGCTTCTTCCCTGACGTCAGTGCGCCAGGGGTATATAAGAGGCATCCGATGCCATTTTCTTCAGTCTTTCTTGCCGCGTGGTGCCCGAAGCAAAGCAGTTCGCAAGTGCCGGTCGGCCGACACCTGAGATTTTCGAATCGAATTTCAGTCCAAAGTCTTCAAAGCTAGGTACCCCGTTGGGGAACCTTTTCTTGCCTCAGTCCGATGTCAGAAAAAGTTAACAATTGCATTTCTTGTGGGAAGCAAATACCTCATAAGGACTTTCATTCTTATTGTATACCTTGCCTAGGCCCAGACCACGACGTCACTGGTTGTCGGTTTTATGCTAGGTTCAATAAGCGAACTATAAAGCGACGCTTTGATTTCGCACGACACTACTTCGGTAGGAAATTTAATTACACTATGCCGTCGGAGCAACCGACTACCGGCGTGCATAAAAAATACAAAGATAAAGACAGGCAGCCTAGATCCAAGCCAGACTCCGAGGCCTCGGCTGGGCTGGTCGCCGTTTCTCCAGTTTTCACTGAGGCCCCTACGCAGCCCCTGACGACCGCAGAATTGGAACCCCAGACCGCTTCGGATTCTCAAGCAGAGTGTTCTAGTCCGACGCAGCCATTTTCTTTAGGCCCTACCGACAACATTGCAGAAGGAGAAGCCGGTGCTACGGAGACACCTTCGGTTACAGAAGGTGTCTTCAGACCGACTACTCTCACCATAAAATCTTATGCTAAGCTTAAGACTCCTCTAAAACCAAAAAAGACTGCACAACAGTCTCCAGTTCAAGGCCCCATGCCTAAGAAACAGATGCTTAAAATGGCTGAGGATTTGATTTCTTTAATCAGGGGTTCCCAACCCCCCCAGACAAAAGGCCTAGACAAGAGGAGGATTATGCCTCCTCTGATCAAGTGTCTATTTCCTCAGGCTCCTCTGAGGAACAGGATTACTCCTTTCCCCCTTATGAAGATTCTGATGCTGAAGATTCCATTCCCTTCAGCTTCTCCCCCTGAAGATTATTCCTTTGGGGAAACCTTACATACCATGAGGGAACATTTCCACTGGGAAGGTCAGGACTACTCCGACTCAAAGAAAAGGCTCCGAGAGTTTCTTTTACTCCCCCAGCACAGACCACTTGCTATCCCTCCAGTTTTAGACATTGTAGATGATGTTTACTTAGAATCTAGTCTAAATCCAGATTCTCTGCCTCCTGCTCCAGCCAAACCAGATAGATATTGTAGAGTGCCTGACTCTCACAAATTCCTTTAGAAAAGCCCTGTTGCTGACCCAGAGTCTGTCTCCCAGGGTCCCAAAGGGGCTAAGGCTTCTATGGCTAAAAATCCTGTACCCTCTGAAAGGGACTCCAGAGCACTAGACAGGTGGAGGAAGAAGGTTTACACCTCAGCTACTCTAGCTATGAGAGCACTAAATTGTCAATTTCACATGCTGAAATACCAGCAATTCCTAATGTCTCAAATAAAACAAAAGATGAGCACGCACCCTCAACAGTCTGAATTCAAAGAAATGCAGGATATGTTGCATGCAGCTGAACAGGTGGGCAAACATACTTTACAATGTGGATTTGGAAGCTTCCTGTAGAGCAGCTGTTATGGGTCTGTTATACGTAGGCATACTTGGTTAAAGGAACAAACTCTGCTTGATCATGTTAAAGCAAAGTTACTAGATGCACCCTTACAGCAGGATGTCTTATTTGGGGTTAAAGCAGAAGAGGTTTTAAAGAAAATGGAGGATAAGGCAAAATCTATGCAGACGGTCAAACATTTCTTACAGGTACAACCCCCACTCTTCAGCAGAAATTGGCCAGCAAAAAATTGGTCTTTTCCAGCTTCTGACAGACCACAGATGGGTAAATACAGGCACCAAGGGGCAGAGGACAAGCACAAATCCCTTACAAACCTCGACAATGGGGCACTGCAACACAGAAGGTAGGAGAAGACAGGCCCCAAACTACTAGAAGACAAACACAATGACTTCTACCTCAAGCTGCCAAGCAAAAATCTCTTGGCAGCTCCCTTTGGAGGAAAATTAGTATTTTTTATAGACAACTGGCGCATCGTCACAAAGGACAAATGGGTCCTAGACATTATCTCACAAGGATACAGATTCCATTTCCACACCTTGCCAAGGAAAAAAGGAATGCCAAACTTGCCACAAAATCAATGGGCAGAGGCACACAAACAAATTACAGCTCTCATGGACATGAGAGCCATTCAACTGGTACCAACACAGGAACAAGGCCAAGGATTTTACTCAAGGCTCTTTCTAGTCCCCAGAAAGGACAATGCTTGGAGACCCATTCTGGACCTTTCAATTCTAAACACCTTCTTGCAAGTACCCAAATTCAAGATGCTAACACTGCAGCAGCTTCTTCCCATGTTGGGCAAGGAAGCTTGGCTAGTAACGTTGGACCTCAAGGAGGCATACCTGCATGTCCCTATCAGACAAAATTGCAGAAGATATCCATTTCATTGCAGGTTCAACCCATTACCAATTCTCTGCACTGCCCTTTGGCTTATCTACTGCACCCAGGGTCTTCACAAAATGCCTGGCACCAGTAATTGCATACTGCAGACAAAGAGGAATTCAAATATACCCATACCTGGACGACTGCCTCATCCAAGCAGAAAGCAAGGACATTCTCTTACAACATCTGACTTTTGTAAAACACCTTCTAAGTTGCCTAGGGTACACAGTAAGCGAAAAGAAATCAAAACTAGTGCCCTCACAAAACATGACATTCCTGGGTGCCAGCTTGAATACAACGGCCCAGATGGCTTATCTGACTCCAGACAAGCAACTACAACTAACTCAATACTTCAAAATAATGGCAACAAAGACCCAACTCCCTGCAAGAAAAATTCTGCAGGCCTTGGGCTTCATGGCATCTTGTATACTACTAATACCATTTGCAAAACTGCATATGAGGACATTACAATGGTACCTAAAAAGTGTATGGACTCAACACAGCCACAGCTTGGAAACAATGATACCACTCATTCCCTGCCTTCAACAGGAGTTTTTATGGTGGTCACAGGCATGTCACCTCAACAAGGGTCAGCCATTCACCGTACCCCCAGCCAGGCAAACTATGACAACAGATGCATCAGACTATGCCTGGGGGGCACACATGGCAGGACAGTGCGTTCAAGGCATATGGACTGCAGATCAAAGAAATCTGCACATCAATCAAAAAGAAATGCTAGCTGTACAGAATGCTCTGACAGCCTTCAGGGACCTCTTACATCCAGGACAGCTTATAATAAGGACAGACAACACCACAGTAATGTGGTACATAAACAAGGGTGTACACACTCCTACCCTCCATGCAGGCAAGCAATGACCTTGTGGAACACAGCTTACCAAGTTCAATTACAGGCTCAGTTCCTGCCAGGAAAAAAGAACACATTGGCAGACGACCTAAGTAGAAACATCATGGATCCCCACGAGTGGAAACTGGATCCACAAGTATTTGCAATAACTCAAAAATGGGGGGACCCAGACATAGACCTGTTTGCCAACCCCCAGAACCATCAGCTTTCAAAAATTTGCACAAGGACATTTCACCATCAAGCTTGGAAAGTAGACGCACTCTCATTCAGTTGGAAAATGCTGACAGTATATGCCTTTCCTCCATTGCCCCTTCTCACAAAGGTGCTGCTGAAAGTCAGGATGGAGAGACCTCGAATGATACTCATTGCCACGGACTGGCCACGCCAGCACTGGTACCCACTACTAAGGAACATGGCCCAGGGCCCACCATGGATTCTACCACACATTCCTCATCTACTTACACAGCAAGGCAGTCAGATTCTACACAGCCAGCTCAAAACCTTAAATTTGGCTGCATGGCACATCACCTAAGCAACCAGCCAGCCCCTCTTTCACAAGCTGTTATGGATGTCATTCTGGAGGCCAGGAGGCCCAGCACCAGGAAAGCCTACTCAGACAAATGGAAAAGATTTTGCGCCTGGAACCAAGCTAAAGGCCAAAATACCCTTCAGCCGGACATGCCTCAGATTCTACAATATTTAACTGAGATGTTACACAAAGGATTTTCATCTATTAAAATCCACGCCTCAGCTATTTCAGCTCACTACAACACGGATCCTCCCTTATTTTCACATCCTCTTCTAAGGCAGTATTTCAGAGGGGCAAAAAACATTAGGCCTCCCAGGAGAGCGCCAACACCAACTTGGGACCTAAATTTTGTTCTGGAAAAACTTACGCTGCCACCTTTTGAGCCAGCTTTCTCAGCTGACTTAAAGTTTATATCATGGAAGACTGCCCTGCTGCTAGTAATTACTTCAGCCAGAAGAGTCTCAGAGCTACAGACACTCATGGCAGTAGAGCCTTTCCTCATTTTTCTTTAAGACAGAGTCTCTCTATGAACTAAACCCTCCTTTATGCCAAAGGTGGTATCCACTGTGGCTCTAAATCAAACCATCCACTTACCCACCTTCTTTCCAAATCCACAGAACAAAGGAGAAAGACTCCTGCATTCCTTGGACATTCACAGGCAACTACGTTACTACTTGGATAAAACTAAGGCTTTCAGAAAATCTGACCAACTTTTTGTATCCTATGCTACAGCATCACAAGGAAAGGCTATCTCAAAACAGACCATTTCCAAATGGATAGGACAAATTGTTGTTAACAATAAAGCTGTTTTTTTCTGTACACAGAGGTCGCTTTTTTCCTTTGGATTATAGTTGTTTGTTTTCCTGTGGGTTATCATGTCGAAAGATTCAGAAAGAACCCAAGTGCTGGTGGTAAGAGCTGTAGTTAAAAGGTGTTGTGTACACGATGCAGCAATTTGCAAAAGAGAGACATGTTAGCTACAACGAAGAAAGACATTATCCGCTAATTTGCATATCTCTGAATTGCCCATAACTGCCACTAGTCCCAGTCAGCACTTTCCTGCAGTAGTTAAATCTGATGGCCTATGCATCACTTTGACACAGCAGCCCTCTCTCCCCAACACACATACACACACACACACACACACACACACACACACACACACACACACACACACCTCTTTCCTGTCCCCAAATTTACAGAATGTTCCCAGTATCTGTTTTTATGTTGTGTCCCTGCCATCATAAGTCACAGATCCTTTCAGTCAATAGATAAAGGCTAGACATTAGAGTTTCATTCATCATAGGGTTCCCATAGTGCACAGTGATACTAGACCTGTTGCTATATTGACATTTTTATTCAGTCCCACTGACACTTAAAATATTCTTTCTGGTGTTGTCTAGTGTTACTCCTGGCTTTCTACTGAAGGCTTCCCTCATATGGACACCCCCCCCCCCCAGTCCCTCTGAGATGAGTGTCCCTGATTTCACAGGGCACTCCATTGTTGTTAACTCTTACAGGTGTCTTTATAGGTGTCTTTCCCTTGTAAATCACAGGCTCTTGCAAACAGTGGATGAAGTCAGACTTCGGAGTTTCATAAGTCTTATTATGTTAAAAATAACTACCTAGCAATTAGTTAGCATAGTGTAAATGCACCTCCCCACCCATTCACTTTAAATATTTATTTTGTTGTTGCTTTGTTTTGGAGCCTTTTGTATTGTTTTTAAGAATCCTTGTTGTCTAGTGGTTGTGCACAGGACTAATATCCTGTATGTGGTATGCAATGACACGTGGTTTGATTCTTCTTTAGAGCCTTTAGGTCACTGACCCCCCCCCCCAATGTCTTTTCTGATATATATATATATATATATATATATATATATATATATATATATTTTTTTTTTTTTGCTAAGTACGTTTAATGCACAGTGTGTTGAGTATCACCAGTGACTAGTTTTTCCCTCGACCAGTGTCTTTCATGCTACGTCTCTCCTCTTCCTGTTTTTCAGCATCCCTCTTGATTGGCATTTAGGTTTAGTCTACAGTACTGTTGCAGATTTGCTCAACAGTTATTGTAGCTTTAGGGGTAGAAATACATTTTCGTGCTATTCCTTGAATTTTAATCCTCTCATAAATCTTCACAGGAAGTATTCATTGTAGCTCATCTGGTTTGCCTTGTTTGTGGGATGACACTTTTCATCCTATGATAACATAATTTCTTCTCATTCTTTATCTTTTTTCCAACCCCACTAGGCCTAGTTTTGCTGTAAGAATAGCAATCCATTCTCATAGTCCTGAGTATGTCTGTTTAACTTATTTTCTTTTTTCAGTAACGGCCTACCTGGCCCTATTTCTTGGACTTGCCAATTTTCTTCATTCTGCATTTCAAAAACTCTTTTGGAGTATTTAAGCGATAATTGTAGCATGTTCGTTTGTTTCTTCATTTTCTCTTTATCCCATTGATTTTGCCATTTAATAGTTTTAGCCAACGTAATGTGCACTGTATGTCTTGTACGTCATTTGTACAGTCATCTTCATTACAGGCAATGCCAAAAGTGGCTCATTCTGCACCTCTCCCAAAACAATTTTTCCAAGCTCAGGCCTGTCCTTAACTGCTGCCCCCTCCCAAGGAGTTTCCTGCTGCCACTTTAGGAAATGTCTCCTGTTCAGGCTCAGAGGCAAAGGCACCCAAACACTCTCCTCAGATTTACACTGCCTCTTCCTTTAAGAAGTGGGGTGAGCAGATTGCAAAGCACACCAATTCTGTACATACTCCGGAAAAAGTAGTCTGGGTGTTTTGTCTTCACAGGGGCTACCCCCTTCTCATGGGTAATCATAAATTAGATGCCACTGTCTCGGAACGGGTATGTGTGGAATGCAGTATCCAGGCTGTAGTGGTGCATATCCTAGACAAGGAGCCTTGGGCTGTGGATCACTTTGGAATACTGCCATCCTCGTCTTTGACTGTGAGGTTTTGTGGTATTCACCTGGTTTGTCACTTATAGTTTGTCATTTCGGTTGTCACTCTGACTGATCCTCACTTTGCCAGTTTCATTTCAGCAACAGTGCAAGTGGTCAGTTACTTACTCTTACCTCAAACTGTCTGTGGGGTTAGTAATGTAAAATAGAAGGTAGTTTGGGTGCTCCCCTCATACACAGATTGTCTGCATTTTACATTAGGTGATAGTTTTTATTTTATTTTTGGTCATTCGATGGTGATTACAACATTTATGTTTTCTGTTCTGGCTGTAGATATTTAGATATCTGGACATCTGTTTAATGCACCTGAAGTTTCAGCGTAATGGGCAGACTGGGGCTCAGCTATGGGAGGTACTAGTGTGCTATGCTGCCAGCCCCTGTATGGTCAGAGTTGTCTGTGACGTCACCAACATGGTGTACACACTCATTCCTGGCTGTGTCTTAACCTCCTTCACCAAGGACATTGGGGCATCCTTCATTTACTCACCATTTGGGAACATCTTTTTTTTTTTGTAGCAAAGTGGATGTCTACGTGGGAGAACTGAAGAAGACAGCACAGAACTTTTCTGTTCCTGGGATTCTTTTTCATAACTCCCAGTGGTCCTTCCACTAGTTTCAAAGTAGCCAGCTAAGACGCCATTTCCAACAGGGAAAGTAGAGACAACAGTAGTATTTGGACCAGAGAAACTGTGCAAGTCAACAGTAGCAAGGATGACAACATAACAGACATTGCAGATGTTGGTCACTGTGGGATTTTAGGACTTCCATTTTCTAGACAATACTTCAACAGTCCTGAGAACTATCTCAGTTATCTCCTAACATAGGGGGTAGTCTTTTCAGCTCTTTGTAGCTTGCTTTTCCTTTACTAGTGGAAAATGCTTCAGAGATATCATTGTCACATCTAGGTCTTGTAGTTTTCTTTCCTTTTTCTCCTTGAATCACATCATTGAGTTACACAGACTGCCATCACCACATCACTGCATTATGGCACATTTGCAGAACCATTGACTCGACTCCTTCAGAAAGAGGACATCCATCCAGTCCCTAAAGAACAGCAGGTGTGGGCGGAGTTAACCTCAGTTCTTCATAAATCTCAAAAAAATTGAAACTTTAGGGCCAGTTCTAGAGCTCAGTAGTCTAAACTTATCCATCACAAAGTAGAAGTCCTTTATGTACAATGTGTGTAGTACATCTTCCCTCTCCTGTTTTTCAGTTTTGCTACCATCACTGCCTGGAAATAATTAGGCCCCCTGTTTATTGGCACATTCATGTTTCCTTCATTGGATGAGAACCAGCTAAAAGGGGCCGTCATTAAGTCAGCAATCAGGAGTGGTGTGAAGTTTTTTCAGCATTTCTTCATGACCATAACCAGGCACACCTTGTAAGGTGCTGGGGAGTGGTGTGCAGTAGGCTGTCCATAGAGGACATACACTTACTTCTGCAAGGGATTTTTCTATCGAGCTACCCTGTCCCTCTCCCCAGGGCAAAAGTTATGGTTTCTGCAATCTTCACCAAGGAGGTCGCATGATCCTGTGTACCTCTAAGTACACACACACCCCATACTGTCTCATGGGAGGTGAGCACGTCACTTCCCTTCATTCCTCACCCACCCTACCTTGCTAGTGCCAGGACTGCTAATTAGGTTAAGATCATTTGGGTCGCAGTCAGGGATCCATCCCTCTGAACCATAGAGCCAGGCCCATCTTCCCTCTCCTTTGCAGAGGAGACTGGGTGTTCTATTTGGATCTTCAGAATGCTTAACTTCGTACCAATTAAAGAAGGCACATCAGAGCTTTCAGATAGGCAGTGACTACTACTTTTTTTAAACGCTGTTGTTCAACTTTTTCTCAGGCCCATGGATGTTCACCACATACATAATGTTTGCTTTACCTCTTCACTCCAAAATCTTTATGGTATTCCTTATCTAGATGACTGTCATTTGAGTGCATTCTCTCAAAAAAGGAGCTAAGCTGAGGAAGGGGGTAGATGGAACCCTTGATTCAGCAAGTGGAAGTGAAAGTTATGCTTAGTTTTGAAAAACTTTGTCACCCTATTGCCACTGCTTACCTTACAAACTGCTCTTTGGAGATTGTCTCCATGATGAAAGCCTCACTGTCTTTTAAAGCAGATACATGCAGTACAGTTCGAGCCATCTAGCTATCCACTTCCCTTGGTGCCCAATTTAAGCAATTCTGAGACTGTGTCCGCTTCCATAAGGGATGCCCTTTTTAGGCCTGCATGTGAATGCACTTAAGTAGACACGGATATCTCTGAATTATGTCAGTCACTCTTCCCATGCTCTGCTACAAGTCCCTCAGATGGTGGACTGATCTGTTCGCTTTCCTTCAGGATTATCCATTCTCCAACTCCTATCTGCACCTACTGTGACTGCAGATGCTTCCAGTCTGAACTAAGTAAGTTAGTATCTGAACATTTCATTTTGAGGACTTTAGTTACTCAGCATTGCACACAGTACTGGCATACAGCAGTGTGTGCAATGCAAGGATACATCAGTGTGTGCAGTGCAGGGATGCGTAGGTGCACAAAGTGTGGGGCTGCATTGGCACACCCAGTGTGGGGCTACAACAGGGATACATCAGTGCATGCAGTACAGAGCTGTGTCAGCACTTTGGAAATTGTCAGTCAGACTGGGTTTAGTCTGATGCAGCTGTGGACTACACCTAGGGTACTTCATGATCTAGTCTGACTTTATAGACACACAGAAATTACAGTGTATCCAGGATTTAAAGGACATTATTATACAGTCTGAAATCAGATTTCACTGTTTATGCAGGAAGGTTATGATCTTATTTCTGAAAGGGTCTTAATGCAATAAATCATAACGTTTGGCTTTATTTACAAGAGAGCCTTTTTTTCCCCATAGCTTTTGCTTTCCTTGCAAAGGCCAAGCTCACCTCACACAGGCATAATTACTGACACTTTTATAAGGATTCCACATGTATATTCTTACATATATATGCTTCTTCTCACTTTTCAGAAACCATTAGTTATTTGAATGAAGTGTGGTGTTGGGCAGTCATCATTACAATTATGACTACCAGATGTGTCCTTTCTTCACATTTTCTTAACAGCTGTATAAGCTAGCTAGGCAGCTTCTTATAATAGGTAGCTAAGGTATGCATAAACCATACCCTATTCAGATAATTTAAGTTGCTGAGATTGGTGAGGTCAGTGGATGTTCCACCTTTATGTAAAGGGATGATGTAGGAGGTTTTCCAGATTGGTGGGATGGTGCTTTCTGATATAGATCTGTTAATTATAATAGAGATTGGGTAAGCAAGTTCATTAGCAGCCAACTGGAGGTATTCTGCTGGGATGCCATCCGCTGCTAGGGTAGTAGGTTTAAGTTTGGATAGTAATTGTTTGACATGATTGGTAGGGATGGGTTGAAATTGGAAGGTAGTTTGGGGACTGACTGCAGGTTTGGGGATATTGGTAATAGTAGTAGTGGGTTGTTGCTGAACTAGTTTAGAGATGGTTTCTGTGAAGTATTTGTTGAGTGATTCAGGTATGTCAGTGATTTTGCCTGTGGAGGTTGGCGATGAGGTGGAGGGTTTGCCGGGTTGAAGTAGTTTATTTATTCCTGCCCAGAATTTTTTGAGATTGTTTTGGTGCCTGTTTTGCAGATGTAGGAAATAATTATTTTTATTCTGGAGAATAGTTTTTTTGGTTTGGTTTCTAAGTTTTTTGAATTGTTCTCTAGTTGCTGTAGTTTTTGTGGCTCTCCAGTGATGCCAAGCTCTATTCCTTTGAGAAATCTTATTTTTAGTCTCTTTGGTGATCCAGGAGGCAGTATTCATTTTGTGTTTTGTGGTACGAGGTGGGGCATGGGCATCTAGGATTTTTAGAAAAGTGTTGTTGAATTGGATTACAGCTTCTTCTAGGGGTACTTCATTTACTATGTTCCAATTATGGTATTTTAGTTTGAGTTTGAATTAGTTTGGGTCAAAGTTATTTTTGTTCCGGGTAGTTTGTATTAGTGGGGTAGAGTTGGCATGGATTTTGTATTTTAGTAAGAAGGTGGGTTGGTGGTCACTAATGGTGTCTGGAAGGACTCCTGCTTTGTATGGAGTACTGGTCTTACTTATCAAGATCCAATCTAGGAGACTTTCTTTGATTTTAGCATTTCCTAGCCTAGTGCTAGATTGAATTACCTTGGAGAAGCTGTAGAGATTAATATGGTTGGTGGGGGTAGTGGTTGAGCAAGTGTTCCAGTCAATATTAGTCATCTAGGATGATGGTTTCTTGAGGAAGATTTTGATTAATCCAGTGTTGGAGGGATTCTAGGGAGGGAATATTGTTGCCTGATGGTATATAGCCAGTGATAACATTGAGTGATTCTTTGTTGCTAAGTTTGAGTTTGGCTAGGAGAAGTTCAGAAGTATTGAGGGAAGGGATTGGAGGATTAACAGTACACATTTTTAGGTTGTTTTGGTAAAGTAATTGTATCCCACCCCCTTTTTTTGGATAGTCTATTTTTTCGTAATATGTTGTACCCAGGTGGGAGGATCTCGCTGTCTGGTGTTGTGGGTTTTAACCATGTTTCAGTTAAAGGTAGTAAATTGGGGGAATAGGTGGACATCAAACCATGGAGTAGGTGCACTTTGTTATTTATACTTCTGATATTTAAGCTAAGTAGTAGAAGGCTATTTTTTAGTCTAGAGATGGGAGATTGGCTGGGTGAGAGAAATGGAATAGATAGAGTGTTTGTGCAAGGGCCTCCAGCTAGGATCAGTTGATGGCTAATATGGTTTAAGAGTTTGGTTAGAATGGCTATGTATTTATTTTGCAGTAAGTGATTTAGTAGAGATTGTGAGGAGTCTTCCTGAGGGAGGTGTGAGAGGAATGTGGTGGTGCGTACTTGGGGATATGTGTAGGCTGTAGTGATGAGTGGGAGGTGTGTGAGAGGAAGTATGTTTTGAAGGGGTAGTTAAGGTACCATTAAGTATGGCTTGGTAGGAAAGAAAACGAAAATGCAACAAATTCACAGAGTAATCACAGAAGGTAGATTATCCCATAGACAATTGATACAATATTGTAAATATTAACATAGTAGAAAAACAAACATGAATTAATTTTAGTAGTAAATATGTGGAGGACGCACTAGATGAGAACAGGGGGTCAAACTAGGAGTGATGCAGATGAGGAGAGAGTTAGGTTGTGTCCAGTGGAAAAGCACTTGTCATTTGTTTGAAGTGGGTGTCTTTTGAGGTGAACTCTGAATGTGGGGAAAGAGGAGACTTATTTTAGATAAGGGGAGAGGGCTTGCCACAGTTTAGCTGCAAGAATGGAGGTGGGATGGTCTGCATAGAGCAGTTTAGTTTGGGTTGTCTGGAGTGAGGGAGTTTATAAGGAGAGGTTGCGGAGTTTGTAGGGGTGGCTTTATTATGGAGTTTGGCTGCAAGAGTTGGGAAGGTGTCCGGTTGAAGTAGTTTGAAAAGAAGAGACCCTAAGTGTAGCTAACCTCGTAGGAGACTGGTAGCCATCTGGCTTTGAAGAAGGTGAAGCAGTGTTTTTTCTGAGGGAGGGAATGAAAATTAATTGGCAAATTATCTTTTCAGTGGAATGTAGAGTGTTTTCTTAGAGGCTGTGGCTATGATAGGGAGCCTGTATTCAAGCTGAGCAAGGAGAACTCCTTTGTCTGTTGCTACTCTACCTGATCTGCAGAGAAGGGGACATATGGTCATGGTCTAGGACCAGAGTAAAAGAGAATTTATCTTTTTCCTTGTGTTTTCAATGTGTGGTTGTGGAGGTTGTGACTGATCTAGCTGTATACCTAGTTATTTAAATGATGTGGTTTCTGTTGAGTTGCCATTGAAATCTGCTTTGTTGAGAATTTTTAAGAGTTTTATTTTCAGGTTTGTTGAGGTTCCAGATATGATACTTTTTGTTTCGGAGTGTTTAGGAGAATGTTTAGCCAAGAATTAAGGGAGTGAGAGTCAAACCGAAGGTAGATTTGAATAGCTGAATGTTAAGGAATGGATCAAGTAATAACCATGTCATCTACATAAAGAGTGATGGTAAGGTTGGGGAGATCAGAAGGTAGTTAATAAAGATTGAAACCAACAGTGGGGGTGAGTATGGATAGTGGGGGGTACTCCTCTGGCAAGGGGTGTTTGAAGCAATAGGGATGAGCCTATTTTGTCTCTGCGATACCTATTTCATAAGAAATGTTGGAAGCAGGTGCCAGTGTTGGGAGTAACCCTGATGTCTTGGAGAGAAAGAAAGAGCAGGAAGTCGTCAGTAAGATCAAAAGCTATGGTGAAGTCAGTGAAGAGGTTTCCTTTATCCATCCTAAAAAAAAAAAATCTCACCTATAAGTGACCATAGTACTGTCATTATGTTCAGGCCAGCCCAGAATCCATGCTGTTTAAGAGTGAGGAGATGGCGCTTTTAGATGTTAAGTGGTCATTTGGTTGTAGATTAGTTTTTCAAGTATTTTCCCAACTGCAGGGAGGATAGAGATAAGGTGGAAGTGGGAAGCATATTCTGGCTGAGGCTGTTTGGGAAGGAGCAGTTTTTCATGTCTGGCATTGTATTTTAAGTTAAGCAGAGGTTATAAATATGTGGAAATGGTGTGTTAAGACGTCTTTGCAGAGAGATGTAAACTAAGGGAGTAGTTTGTCTGCATCAGATGGTGCATGTGGGGTATATTTTCCAGTAGGGGTCAAGATCTTTGTGCGTAATTTTCTAAAAAAATAGAAGAATGGGAGAAGAGGAAGGGGCGGGGTGAGTTGGGGGAAGAGATAGAGGGTGCAGATCTGGGTTGGTGATTGAATTTCTTGAGAAAGTCAGAGGTTGAGAGTTAGCCTTGAGAGGTCTGGATAGTGATAAGGGTGGTGGTGGTGGGATCTGTGTTTTTTCAGCCTAAGAAAAGATTTACTTCTTGCCAGAAATGTTTGTTTGCTTAACAGAGCAAGAAGTTTGTTTTTGAAATAGTTGGTTTTGTGTCTGCGTATGGCTTGCTTAACTAGGTTATGTAAAGAGCTAAAGGCAGTAAAATTTTCTAGTTAAGGGTTTTGTCTCCATGAAGAACATGCATTGCCTCCAAGTTGGAGTAGAGCTTTCATTTCAGTGGGTAGCCAGTTTTTTTTTTGCGGTATTTGAAAAGGCGCTGTGTGAGAGGGAAGAATTTGCCTTCATGTTGAAGGAGGGTATGTATAAGAGCTGTTGCAGCTAAGTTGGGGTTATGTAAGTTGGTAATGGGAGACCAGTCAAAAGTTGATAGGTGTTTTTTTTGAGATTGTCTGTATTGATGGTGAATCTGGGTCTGAAGGTAAGTAGTTTGGGTAACAGTTTTGGTGACTGGTGAATAATCTGGAAGGTTTTTGGGGACTGGTCACTAAACAAGGATGGAAGAACAGATGGAATGGAGATGATTGTGGGGGCTTGTTATTAATTAGCAGATCCAAGAGAGAGTGATTGTTGGTTCAGAGATTTGGACAAGTAGTGTCATTGATTTAACTGTATAAGGTTGATATTGACTAGGAATTTGGCAGTGTCATTTCTCAAGGGACCTAGGTAGTTTAGGTTAAAATCACCTAGAATAACAATATTTCTATAGTTGCGGGCTGCTGAGGTGATAGATAATAAGAATAAGAGATTTAAATGTGTTGAGATTTAAATGTTAAGAGAGGCTGGTGGAGAAAGGTAGGTGACTGCTATTAGAATGTGACTGTTCTTCTAGGAGGGAGGTTTTAGAAGGCTAGAAGGATGCATTTGGATTTAGTATATGAGGATAAATTTGTTTGAACAATGATAGTTGGTTTAAGTTTTTTTTTTTTTTTTTTTAAATAAAGAATGAGAGTGCTCCCACCTTGTCTACCACCAGGTCTTGCGTCTTGGAGGGGTTTGCAGAAGGGAAGTTAGTTGCTAAAAATTAGGATTGTTTTGTTTGAGTTATGTTTCAGTGACAGCTGTGATGTCGGGTGAGTAGGTTTGTAATGAAGGTGTTTATCTGGTCAAGTTTGTTAGAGATGTGTTAGGCATTAATTAATGCACAGGAGAGGATGACAGTGCTGGGAAACATTGTGGGTGTTATGTGGTAGAAGGGACCTGGAGTGGATTAATTGTTGGCTCGTCAGAGGAGTGTGAGCAGGATGGGGTTGAATTTATAGAGATGTTCAGAAGTTTCAGGTGGGGATGATTTGGTTTATTAGGTTTGGAGGAGATGAGTGAAAGGGAATGTGAAGTTGGAATTATGTGCAAGTGGTAAGTGGAGAATAGTGTGTGTAAATGATGGGTAGGTCTTTGGGTTGACATGAGTGATTGTACAGTGATAGGCTAGTAAAGGTTAAGTTGTGAGATGGGAGAAGAGATGAGGTTACTGATGGTATACTGATGTGGGTTAAAGAAAGGAGTGGAGTAAGGTGGATAGGTGGGACAAGCATTGTGGAGGGTGGGGTAGAAAAGGAGTTCCAAAATAAGTGGCAGGAGTCTGTGATGACAGGAGAGGACTAGAGAATGTATATGAGAAGGTCAAGGGGTTGAGAATGATGCATTGTTTGTCTGTGGATTTATTTACATCTAGATGTGGACAGTGATGAAACTTGGGAATGTATCACATTAAGGTGGTTGAGGAAGTTGGGTTTAGTGAAGTTGTGTGCACCTTTTAATGGGAGGTCAGAGGTGGATGGAAGGAGAGTGGAGACAGTGGTGTGTAAACTGGACAGCCTGGGGTGGCTGGAGAATTGTGGGTGGGAGGGGAGCAAAGTGGGACACCCCTTCCCCAGCTGGAATCTGTGTATGAAGGTGAGCAAGGTGGATGCAGACGAAGTAGAAGCAATACAACCCAAGCACAGTAGTGGTCAGACAAAATTATAAAAATAAAAAAGTTAACTAAACTAAGCATGCTTAATTGTTAAAGCTGTGGGAGTTCATCTTCAAAATCAGAAACAAGTGAGCCAGGTTACCTTCGGATTAAATAAGCAAATGACACTGAGTGCCTTTGCAGGCACTTAAGTAAATGCAGCCTGTTTCCCTGGATAATGAGAATGATTTGTTAAATTACACTCTGCCACGACAAGGGGTGAGTTGTTAAATTACACTCTGCCACGACAAGGGGTGAGTTGTTAAATTACACTCTGCCACGACAAGGGGTGAGTTGTTAAATTACACTCTGCCACGACAAGGGGTGAGTTGTTAAATTACACTCTGCCACGACAAGGGGTGAGTTGTTAAATTACACTCTGCCACGACAAGGGGTGAGTTGTTAAATTACACTCTGCCACGACAAGGGGTGAGCTGTTAAATTACACTCTGCCACGACAAGGGGTGAGTTATTAAATTACACTCTGCCACGACAAGGGGTGAGTTGTTAAATTACACTCTGCCACGACAAGGGGTGAGTTGTTAAATTACACTCTGCCACGACAAGGGGTGAGTTGTTAAATTACACTCTGCCACGACAAGGGGTGAGTTGTTAAATTACACTCTGCCACGACAAGGGGTTAGTTGTTAAATTACACTCTGCCACGACAAGGGGTGAGTTATTAAATTACACTCTGCCACGACAAGGGGTGAGTTATTAAATTACACTCTGCCACGACAAGGGGTGAGTTATTAAATTACACTCTGCCACAACAAGGGGTGAGTTGTTAAATTACACTCTGCCACGACAAGGGGTGAGTTATTAAATTACACTCTGCCACGACAAGGGGTGAGTTATTAAATTACACTCTGCCACGACAAGGGGTGAGTTGTTAAATTACACTCTGCCACGACAAGGGGTGAGTTATTAAATTACACTCTGCCACGACAAGGGGTGAGTTATTAAATTACACTCTGCCACGACAAGGGGTGAGTTACTAAATTACACTCTGCCACGACAAGGGGTGAGTTATTAAATTACACTCTGCCACGACAAGGGGTGAGAAAGCTTTGAGCCTTTATAGTCTTATTTTAACACATGGAGCAGTGTTTCATAGGATTATAGGAAGTTACTAGGCTATTGGCCCTGAGGCTCTTATAAGCCTAGCCAGAAGTTTAGCCCATGTTTAGACAAGTCAGCACCCAAAGCCCCTGTCCAGCAGGGACGCAGGTGGAATCCCAGGGGTGTATTTTTTTTTATTTCCCATTCAGTTATCCAGGTTGAGCTTAAAAAGGGATAATGAGGTACTCTGACATAGAGAGGGAGTTTATTCCACAGATGGGAGAGTCTCTGGGACACAAATCTGTCCCGCCAACAAGTCCTATTGATGTCACAGACCAGGTTGAGGTCTCGTGCATGATTACTCGAGTGGACCTTGATTTGCAGTTATGCAGCAGTCCCATCAAGGCAGGGCTTGAGATTGCTTTGTATACCAGACTGAGGTCACCCTGTGAGGAGTCTGTATGAAACTGAGTAGAGGGATAGGGCTTTTAGCCTGTCTGTGTAGGATAGATGTTTGAGGCCCTGGATTTTCCGGGTGAGGAACTTCTATCGTCTCTCCAACTGCTGCATGTGCTTTGCAAGGTACATGCCGAAGGGGGCATAGTACTCAATAATTGGCCTTATAAGGGAAGAATACAGGGGTGTTATGACCTTCTTGTCCCTGGATGAGATACCCTTAGTTATGAGGTGGCCCATGTAGAAAGCTTTCTGTACAGTGGAAGCAGCATGGTGGTCAAAAGTCAGGTTGCTCTCAACCTGGGTGCCCAAATCCCTCACAACTGATTGTGTGCTTAGGATGTTGTTATTAATGTGATAGTATGTGGGGACATCACTCTTCCCAAAGGGGATGATGCATTTTTTTGGCATTTAGCTTGAGGCCATGTTTCTGGCACCAGTCATTTGTTTGGGTGAGAACCTCTTGGAGGATGTCCACATCACTTGGGGAATTGATGACCGCACCCAGCTTGCAGTCATCTACAAACTTGGTGTGCCATAGCCCACTGGTTTTGGCCTGCACCTCCGAGAAGTATATCCCGAATAACAGAGGCCCCAAGACCTTTCCCTGGGGTACACCACTCGTTACAGGTCTACTGATTTAGGTTGCTTCCCCTATTTTGATTAGGTGGGTTCTATCAGCGAGCCAGTTTGCTACCCATCTGGTAACAGGGTCTATATTATGTGATCGAAGCTTTAGATAGTCGAGTAACTAAAGCTCGATCACTAAATGTCAAAATTGCAAAACCGCAAACGGCAGTTTCCATGCAGGGAAACAATTTGCTTGGCCGTTATGCGTATTTTGCCCTTCCTACAATGTGGAGCGATCTTGGAGTTGGTATATTTAGTTGGGGGGTGTGGGGGGTGAAGCCCTTCACTTAATTTGTGTTTAATGTTTTTGTTGGGACAACTGCATTGTTTCCGTCCGTGGAAACTACTGCTTGCGGTTTTGAGTTTTCGATATTTAGTGATCTAGCTTTAGTTACTCGACTAACTAAAGCTTCAGTCACTTAATACAGATGCTGGTAACACATGGATTGATGCCTAGTTGAGAGAGTTTATCTATCATGCCTGAGTGGGGACTAGTGTCAAAGGCTTTGGTCAGGTCAAGGTAGGTAGTGTGCACCATCTTCCCCTTGTCCATGGCTTTGGTGACTGTCACAAAGAAGTCACCCAGAGTTAACAGACATGACCTCCCCTTGACAAAGCCAACTGTGTGGGGTTGAGTGTTTGGAGGTTGCCAATGTCCCTGTTAATGAGGTCCATGATAATCCGTTCCATGGCCTTGCAGATCAGGCTAGTTAGGCAGGTGGGTCTATACTTTCCTGGATTGGTGGATGCTCCACCTTTGTGTAAAGGAATGACAGTGGCTGTCCTCCACTCAACTGGGATGAAGCCAGTACTCGGGCTTTGGTTGAATAGGGATGTTCTTCATCTCACATTGCTGCAGTCCTTACACTTGGGTAGTCCGCTGTCCTCGGTCGGCCCGAATATCAAAGTATAAGGCTGACGTCGGTCAAGGCGCATTAGACAGACATCAGGACGTCAGGGTACAAATGCGCATGACCGACGTCATATCCTCAGTCTTTTTTGCCGCATGGTCCGATGCAGAAGCAGCGTTGCAAGTGCCGTTCGGCGTTCTGAAATTTTTCGAGTTCGGAGTTTCAGACCGAGTCAAAGTTGGCTAAGTACCCCGTTGGGGAATATTTTGATTTTTTCTTGCCTCAGTGGTTTACCGGATGTCAGAAAAAGTGAATAACTGTATTTCTTGTGGGAAACAGATACCGCATAGAGATTATCATACCTTGTGTATTCCTTGTTTAGGGCCTGAGCACGACGTTGTTGGGTGTCGCTTTTGTGCTAGATTCAATAAGCGCACTATTAAGAGAAGGTTAGATTGTGCCAGGTTAGTCTTTGGAAAGCGGTGCAATTACACTATGCTGTCGGATGCTCCGGCGTCCGCTTCTTCAAAGAAGCGCAAGGATAAAGCAGCTAAGTCCAGGGTGGACGAGTCGTCCGTACCGGACGCCGGTTCTTTAGAGGTATCGGTGGAGCCGGTGGTTCCACCGGAGGTTTCTCTTGAGGCCCAGGGGGAGACCTTGTTATTGCAGGATGTGGCCTCTCAGGAGGCAAGTCAGGCTGAAGGGGCTTCTCAGGTTACTGTACTCCCCTCCCTTCCTAGGGTGGTTAGGCCTTCTGTTTCCAAGGCTTCTCCCAGAGGCAGGCCAGGTTTAGCTTCAGTTGGTGTCACTCCTAGTTCTTCAGGATCTGTGCCCAAGAAGCATATGCTTAAAATGGCAGAAGATTTGATTACCTTAATTAGAGGTTCTTTGCCCCCCCCCCTGATAAGAGGCCTAGGGTGGAACCTGAGTTGGGAAGTTTTGAGCAGGCTTCAGATGTTTCAGAGTCTTCGGCTGAAGACTTGCAGGAGTATTCCCCTTATTCTGATTCTGATGTGGATGATTCTACTCCTTCTGCTTCTCCTCCTGAGGATTTTTCTTTTTCAGAGACCCTCCATTCCATGAGGGAGCATTTTAAGTGGGAAGGCCAGGATTTCTCTGATTCCAGGAAAAGGCTTAGGGAATTTCTGTTTTACCCCAGCATAGGCCTTTGGCTATACCTCCTGTTCTGGATGTTGTGGAGGATGTGTTTGCAGAGGCTTCTCTTAATCCTGATTCCCTGCCTTCTGCTCCTGTTAAGCCGGATAGGTATTATAGGGTGCCTGAAGCTCATAAGTTTCTTTTTAAGAGTCCTAGGGCGGACCCAGAAACTGTTAGTCAGGGGCCTAAGGGTGTTAAGGCTTCTGTTGTTAAAAATCCGGTTCCTCCAGATAAAGAGGCTAGGGCTTTGGATAGATGGGGAAAGAAAGTTTATACGTCTTCCACCCTAGCTATGAGGGCTCTAAATTGCCAGTTTCACATGTTGAAATACCAAAACTATCTACTGTCTCAATTGAAATCTAAGGTAGATGCTCTGGCGGAAGGTATTGACTGTAAAGAGTTACAGGATTTGGTACATGTCTCTGAACAAGTCGGTAAGCATTCTTTGCAATGTGGTTTTGATGCTGTACAGGCCTCGTCTAGGGTGGCTGCCACAGGGTCTGTTCTTCGCAGGCACGCCTGGCTGAGGGGTCAGAATTTATCTGACCATGTTAAGACAAGGATTTTGGATGCTCCTTTACAATCTGATGTGTTATTTGGTTCACCTGTTGAGGCAGTCTTAAAGAAAATGGAAGACAAGGCTAAGTCTATGCAGACTGTTAAAGATTTTTTGCAGGTTCAGCCTCCGCAGTTTAGCAGAAATTGGCCTACTAAGGGGTGGACGTATCCTTCTTATGATTCCCAGTCTAGGGGCAGGTCTAGACGGGTTAGGGGCAGAGCTCAGGGCTCTTTCAGGCCTAGAACAGGGAGTTCACCTGCACAGTCTTCGGGTGAGGGCAGGGGTCAGTCCTTTCGTAAACAGACCCAATGACCTACCTTTTCAGCTGCTAGAGTCTTCTCGACTAGCAGCACCTTTGGGAGGAAGGTTGGCACTTTTCAAAGAAAATTGGAGTTTAATTACCCAAGACAGATGGGTATTGGATATCATACACCAAGGTTACAGGTTTTATTTCCATACCTTGCCTCCTTTCAAAGGCATGCCAGACGTTCCTCCTCAGCAAAGAATAGAGGCTCACAAACAGATTTCTCTGCTACTCCAAATAGGAGCCATTCAGCCGGTCCCTCTGTCAGAAGTGGGCCTAGGATTTTATTCTCGCCTGTTCCTAGTACCAAAGAAGGGGAACACGTGGAGACCAATTTTGGATTTATCTATCCTCAACACTTATCTGGACATTCCCAAGTTCAAAATGTTGACGTTACAACAGCTTTTACCTCTGCTGGGCAAAGATCATTGGATGGTGACTCTGGATCTCAAGGAGGCTTACCTTCATGTTCCTATCAGGCTAAGTTGCAGGAAGTATCTACGTTTCGGCTGGGACTTCTCATTATCAGTTCTCTGCATTGCCCTTTGGCTTATCTACTGCCCAGAGTATTCACGAAGGTTCTGGCTCCAGTGATAGCTTTCTTCAGACTAAGAGGAATACAGATCTATCCTTATTTGGACGATTGTCTGATTCTGGCTCAAGGAAAAGAAGAGCTTCTTCATCATCTACACTATGTGATAGCAGTGCTAAGATGCCTAGGGTATTCTGTGAACGAAATAAAGTCCAGTCTAGTACCCTCTCAGGACATGTGCTTTCTGGGTGTGAGACTGAATACAGCATCCCAGATGGCCTTTTGACCCCGGACAAACAAAAGAATCTTTCTCTTTACTTCCATCAATTGTCTCATCAGTCCAGGCTGACTGCAAGGACAGTCCTTCAAGCCTTGGGGTTCATGGCATCTTGTATTCTGGTGCTTCCCAATGCCAAACTGCATATGAGGAAGCTACAATGGTATCTCAAAATGTATGGACACAGCACTGCCAAGATTTGGACACTGTCATTCAGATAATACCTTGCATTCAAAAGGAATTTTTGTGGTGGGCTCAGGAATGTCACCTAAACAAGGGACTCTCTGTGACCCGGCCAGAGGCGAGTCAGATTCTAACGACAGATGCCTCGGACAAAGCTTGGGGAGCTCATCTAAATGGAAAGTGGATACAAGACACGTGGCCTGCCAGACTTCTACATCTACATATCAACCTGAAGGAGATGTTAGCAGTCCAATTTGCATTAATAGCTTTCAAGGATTTACTTCTTCCAGGGCAGGTGTTGATTCTAACAGACAACACAACTGTCATGTGGTACATCAACAAGCAAGGGGGAACACATTCTTTTCCTCTGTGCAGACAAGCAATGATTTTGTGGGAGACTGCTCTCAGTTTACAGCTAAATCTTCAGGCAAGGTTTCTGCCGGGAGCACAGAACTCCTTAGCAGATGTGTTGAGCAGACAAATTATGGATCCCCACGAGTGGAAATTGGATCCTCATGTATTTCAGAAATTGACAGTGTCATGGGGAACTCTAGACATAGATCTGTTCGCTTCTCCACTAAACTACCAGCTGCCAAAGTTTTGCACAAAAAGTTTTCATCCCACAGCTTGGAAAGTGGATGCTCTTTCATTCAATTGGAGCAATCTTCATGTGTATGCCTTTCCACCTCTGCCTCTCCTCCCAAAGGTACTTCTGAAGGTCAGACAGGACAAGCCAAAGATGATTTTAATAGCTCCAGATTGGCCTTGACAGCATTGGTACCCACTACTGAGAAGTCTGGCACGGAGCCTCCATGGCCTTTACCTTGATTCCACACCTGCTGACTCAGGAGAACAGTCATTTACTCAATGTCAAACTTCACTCTCTTCACCTGACAGCCTGGCATATTCTGTTTTAAACCCTGGAGGGTTTCAGCTTCCACAGCAAGTTTTGAATGTTATTTTGGAAGCCAGAAGGCCTAGTACAAGGAAAGTGTACGCAGATAAATGGAAGAGATTTTTATTTTGGAGTGCAGCAAAAGCATTTGATGTTTCTAAGCCTAATTTAAGTGTGGCTCTTCAATATCTTACTGAGTTACTGGACAAAGGTTTGTCCTTCTCTTCTATTAAGATTCATGCTGCAGCAATTTCTGCTCACTATGATTGTGACCCACCATTGTTTTCTCATCCTTTGTTTAAGCAATTCCTTAGAGGGGCAAAGAATGTAAGACCCCCACGGAGAGCTCCTACTCCTGCTTGGGATCTCAATTTTGTGTTGGAGAAACTCACTCTACAACCTTTTGAGCCTGCAGCTACTGCTGAGTTGAAATTTTTATCATGGGAGACTGCTTTTTTGTTGGCCATTACCTCTGCGAGAAGGGTTTCTGAATTACAGGCCCTTATGGCAGTTGAGCCTTTCTTAATTTTCCATAAGGATAGGGTATCTTTACGTACTAATCCTTCCTTTATGCCTAAAGTGGTTTCTAGTGTGTCTTTAAACCAAACTATTCATTTGCCTACCTTTTATGCAAACCCCCAAAATAAAGGGGAAAAGATTTTGCACACTTTGGATATACACAGGCAGTTGCGTTATTATTTGAGCAGGACTAAAGGGTTCAGGCAGTCTCAGCAGTTATTTGTTTCTTTTGCTTTGAGTTCTCAGGGCAAGCCTGTGTCAAAACAAACAATTTCTAAGTGGATTGGGTTTTGCATTACTTTCTGTTATTCCCATCATGGCAAGGAGGTTCCAGCTGGGATTAGGCCTCATTCCACTAGGGCTACTGCCACTTCAACAGCTTTTTTAAGGGGGGTGGCAACTAAAGATATATTGGAGGCAGCTACTTGGAGTTCTGTGCATACTTTCTCTAAGCATTATCACCTTCCACTTTACTCTAAATCTAGGGCTGGTTTTGCCACTGCTATTTTACAGGGCATTTTGGCAGCTCCTACTTCTTTACAGTTGTGCCAGCCTCCCTTACCTCTGCTTTGGGATTCTACCCAAGTGTAAGGACTGCAGCAATGTGAGATGAAGAACATAGTACAGTTTTGTACCTACCATAAATGTAGATGTTCGAAGATCCACATTGCTGCAGTCCAATTTACCCTCCCTCCTTCCCCTCTGTAGTTAGTGGCGGTTGTGTGGGTTGGATTGTAAATATTGTGTATATTGTATATATTGTACATATTATTAGTGCTGGGGTGGTTGGTTGTTGGTTTTGTTGTCTTTGGGTTTTGACCTTTCTTGTTAGGGTCTTCTGACATCTGGGACAAGAAAAGACTGAGGATATGACGTCGGTCATGCGCATTTGTACTCTGACGTCCTGATGTCAGTCTAATGCGCCTTGACCGACGTCAGCCTTATACTTTGATATTCGGGCCGACCGAGGACAGCGGACTACCCAAGTGTAAGGACTGCAGCAATGTGGATCTTCGAACATCTACATTTATGGTAGGTACAAAACTGTACTTTTCTAATGGTGCTGCAAGTTCATGCTTGACTATTTTTTGCCTTAGAGAGGGCAAAGATGACCTGTTCCCTAGAGATAAGGGGAGGGGGCAGGTACTGGGGATGTCCTGATTTACTGATGGGGGGACAGAGGGGTGAAGTCTTTGCTGAATCTGTCAGCCAGTAGCTTGGCTACATGTACAGCATTTGCATATGTGGTGTCCTTGACCACCAGTTCTGAACAGATCTGGGTGCTTGCTTTGAGATTGCAGACATATGTGAAGAAGACCTTATGATCGTCTCTAGTAGATGTGGCCAATTTGGACTCGAAGTTGGCTTTAGAGGATTTCAGTAGTGCTCTTAGTGCTTGTTCAGGCTAAGGAGAAATTACTTCTAATTGGGCACTTGCTCCTTCTTGGTCCTGGACAGCATTGTCTTCCTTTTGTTATATAGTTTATTTCTTGCAGACATCCAACAGGCAGGTTTACTCTTCCTTGCGAAGGATGATTTTATCACGTCCGGTATTCCTGATTCCATGCATCTATATAAATGCTCGTATAGTACTTAGGTGTAGATTTGGAAATTGGGGCCAGTTCCTACAGAGGTGGAGGGGACCATGAAGCTGTTTATACCATCCCTCAGGAGGTTATCAGTTTTAGAGACATTTTTCTGTTTGACCCTACCTAGAGGTGGTCAGGGGAGATGGTGTCTTTGAAAGTAACCGCTTTATGGTCGGATCTTACCAGGGAAGATGATACTGTAGGTGTGCTGCAGTGGTTACTGTTGTTGGTTAATACCAAGTCCAAGATATTAGTGGTTACTCGTTGGTTAATATCAAGTCCAAGATATTATCACCTCTTGTGGGGGTATCAACTAGCTGTTCCAAGGCATTGCATTGATAAAATCGAGGAATCTCGGGCATTTGTGTTCTTGCATGAGTAGTTTTTCCAATCTATGGTCGGGTAGTTAGTCACCCAGGATCAGGGTAAAGGGTTGAATCTTGATGGAATCGAAGAGGTCCAAATTGGTGAAGTCGGCATCTTGAGTCAAGTTTGGGGACCTGTAGCTAGTTATGATTTGTATAGGGGTCTTGTCAACAGTTGACTCCACCTGGAGTGTCTCCTGTGCATCATACTGTTTGACCACTCTGGAAGTGTGTGTGTCTTTAATATGTATTGAAACTTCACCTCATTTGGCTTTGCTGCCCACAGTTTAGTGTCTGAATGTATGATAGGATGAGAAACCAGGTAAGGCTGAGGTGCTGTCCGCAGCTTTGAACCAGGTCTCTGTCAGCACAAATGTCAGCATCTGCCAAGATTAAGAATTCTTGCAATGAGTGCAGTTTCATGTTTAGACTCCTGCAGCATGACCTTTAGTTTGCATTTTGTTGAAATTTTTATGTTGCTAGCATCAACCTCATGACTTTTCCTAAAAAAGGCACTATGGGAGAGGCAAAGGCCTTTGCCAGAAGTCTGAAACCCAAGTGAGACAGAGGCAGGCCATCTCTAGCAAAACATTATGGTCCGTCAATCATATCTTCCCAGACTGTCAGGTACTGGATCCCCCTGGAATGACACCAGAAACTAAGCCTATTGTTAAAGTCAGTCATTTTCTGTTTGTATTGAGGCATCATTCTGGATGATGGTAGAATGCTGCTTAAGGCTTGGGCCATACCTGCCTGGGGCACATATGCAGCAAGCTCAGTCATGTCTCTCTTCATATAGTCCAAGGAGGTACGTCTCAAGTTCACACCAGCATGGACTATGACAAGAGTCATAACAGTACCTGTTGTTGAGGGACTTGAGTGCATGTGTGATATGGCAGATTCTGGCACCTGACAAACAACTAACCATGACTTTCGCCTTATCCAGCCTGGTGAGAGGCATATCTGTGTGTCTCACAATGGAGTCTCCTGTGACTAATATGTTGAGTTTATAGTTAGGCCTTAGTGGTTGCGAGAGACAGGTATGTGGACTGTGCTTGGTATGTGGTGTGGAGGGTTGTGGAGTTTGCGTGTGTTTTTGCCTTCGAGGTCTCCTTTGTTTTGGTTTGTTTTTGTTGAGAACCTCAGCATATGTCAATGTGTGTTGTGGGTGGTGTTTGGTGTAGTGATTGTGTTGACAACCTTTTCAGTGCCAGATATACTGGCTTGTGAGGGAGAGAGCATAGACCCTAGGTTCTTAATGTAATTGCATTCTCTCAAAGATTGTGTCCCTAGGTGGTGGTGGTAGTAGATGGTTGTCCGTGTACATGAGGCAGCTGCTATACTGTCTCAGGATGCTCATATCAACCAGGCTGGCAGGAGAAACTACAAAATTGTCCATCCATATCTGTCAGAATCTGAGGGAGAGAGGCCAGGGAGACCTAAGGGGTAGGCCTTAAGCCCAAGAGCTTAAACTAAAACTAAGAGGCTTAAAATAACACTTACAATTTAAGCAGGCTGAAAACAAGCAGTGGTAAATGTAGCAGAAAAGATGCAATTGAACACTTTAGAGAACAAGTAGCAGAAAAAGCAAGATGAAGTAATAGAGTAGGAGGAGGAAACACAAAT